>NC_142947.1:6502390-6504890 GCF_046866305.1 Octopus bimaculoides
CTTAAAACACAGAAAACATATTGGTAAATGTGAGTGTGTATATATATATATATATATATATACCTGTTATTCTGTATATATTTGTATACATATATATGATATTATAATATATACATAGAGTGAGAGCGAGAGATAGGTAGACAGATAATAATATGTATATGTGTGTGTATGAATACATACACACACACATATATATATCTATACATATATACAGGAGACGTCTACATGGTTACACAGAGATGTACAGACACAGAAGATATTTTAGTAAAACAAATCTTTTCAAACGGTAAACTTGACCGTTTATATTGTTAAGTAGAACAGCCATTACATCAATTACTAAGACACAGTGAAGTAAAACAAAGCTGGAGAGAGAGAGAGAGAGAGAGAGAGAGAGAGAGAGAGAGAGAGAGAGAGAGAGAGAGAGAGAGAGAGAGAGAGAGAGAGAGAGAGCATTACATTTAGGCATCTGAACTGAACGATGTGTGAGTGGGCAGGAATTCGACAGCTGAGTCTTCTATTTTATGATGTTTATCATTGTTCATTAATTAAAAACATTTTTACTTACCGTCTTTTGCAGCTTCCTATGAAATAGAAAAAAAGTCAAGGTGAAATTATTTTGAATAACTGAACTTTGCAATGATGATAATAATAATAATATTAATAATAATAATAATAATAATAATAATAATCCTTTCTACTATATGCACAAGGCCTGAAATTTTGGAGGAGTTGAAAGTCAGTTACATCAGCTCCAATCCTAGACTCGCTTCTTGATTTATCGACCGCAAAAGGACAAAAGACAAAGTCAACCTTGGTGGTATTTGAATTCAGAACAATAATTAATAATAATAATAATAATAATAATAATAATAATAATAATAATAATAATAATCCTTTCTACTATTGGCACAAGGCCTGGATTTTTGTGGGGTAGGAGGACAATCAATTACATCTACCCTTAGTACTTGACTGTTACTTAATTGATTGAACCCAGAACCATGTGGTTGGGAAGCAAGCTTCTTACCACACAGCCACTATTGCATGAAACGTTTGAAAAAAAAAATAGATCTCTGAATCTGTTGTACTTACGAGACTTGCAGGGAATGGTGCGGTAAATGTAATGCAGAACGAGTATCAGCAGAACGGAGAGAAGCAAGAATATCAGAATGCAGAAAATGAGCAAAGCATTTAATATTGGGGCAGCAGTGACATCTCCATGAACTTCAGCTGGGGCAGGTACAACTGTGCGAAGGAAATGGAAAGAAAACTATTTGGCTTCAGTAAATAAAACATTTTGGATTTCAATACCAGATAAAAAAAGACCCCATGACTAACTGGATGGTGGTGGTGGTGGGGTATTCATAGGCTGTATCTTATCTTATGTAAATTTTCTTCATGCATGAATTGTCCTATTTTCCACAACCAAAAGTATATATTGAGGATTTTGACTGTTAGCTGAACAGTCAGAGCGAGCATCCACATGTGGTTTTAATCACATGGAATCTGACCAGCACCAAATCACTACCCGCCATTCTAAAATCTCCTTCGTCATTTCGTTTAATGTCTGCTTTCCATGCTAGCATGGGTTGGACGATTTGACTGAGGACTGGTGAACCAGATCGCTACACCAGGCTCCAATCTGATTTGGCAGAGTTTCTACAGCTGGATGCCCTTCCTAACGCCAACCACTCCGAGAGTGTAGTGGGTGCTTTTACATGCCACCAGCCCGAAGGCCAGTCAGGCGGTACTGGCAACGGCCAATTAAATATTATTAGGAATTGTATAAAAAATCTTTTAAATATTTTGTGTATTGCGGAAGTATAATCGATTTACGGCAGATAAACTTTAGCAGCAAAATCTTATGTGGACCCTGGTTGAAAATCACTGATCTAGTCTGAGATTCTTCCTATGGGACCCATATGTTACTTCTAGGGGTTACAACTCTTAGAGATTAAAACAACAAAAGGGGAACCATTGTGTTTTTAGACCCCCCACTGGTCAAAATATCCAAATATTTCACCTTTTCTCTCCTCTTCTTTTACATGAAGACCAACAGCAGCAGATGTTCTACCAATTGCATTCCACATGGTACAAATATAAATTCCGGTTCCTTTTAAAGAAACATTGTTGATAATAAACAATTCCTTTGCATCCTTCTCCCAAGAACTTCCACTTTTCGTCCATGTTTTATTCACGGCTGGTCGACCGTTCCCTTTACATACAAGAGCCACTCTCTCACCAGCAACAACACTGGATGGAACTGCATAAGCAATCAGATTATCTAAATCTGTAGAAGAAGGAATAATAGATAAGTTAATCAATTAATAAAACAGGTATTTAAAAACTTATCTTCGCATCACCATAATACCAGTTCCTAAATTTGACATAAAGTTACACACTTTTAATATTAGTTTCAAATTTTGCCTCAAGGCCAGCAATTTTAGGGGAGGAGTAAATCAATTACGTAGACCCCAGCACTTGGGTGCCACACACTTTGACC
>NC_142947.1:6509890-6535653 GCF_046866305.1 Octopus bimaculoides
TGTGTGACTAACTAGGTAAATGATTATTTAAGTGCTGTCACATGTCTGTACGTGCTTACATGTGTACGACAGAAGTAGAGAGTAAAGAGAAAGAAAAGCAGGAAAGACATAGGGAGGAGCCTGTAGATAATAAGAGGGAGAGTGAGAGACATGCACAGAAAGAGAGGGGGGAGGCAGAGACAGAGGGAGAAGAAGAGAGAAGTAGAGAAGGAAGCAATGAAATCAGGACGAAAATGAAAGAGAGGAAGAAGGAGTATAAAGGTGTGTTTACTTACTGTTTGCTGTCAAAGGTGAAAAGAGAAAAACGAAGGGGAGAAACCAGTGTGAGAACATAATTTTGTCCTCATCCCCTCTTCTTTGGTTGTTTTGTTTACCTCACACACACACATACACCTGTTCAAGAGGAAACAAGACCATATATAGTATGTATATATATATATATATGAAATAATTATGAAGCGCATTGTGTAGAATATATTGTATAAAAGATCGTGGGTAAGGCCGGGGACAATGTGAAGTAAATGCAAGGTAAATCACAAGAAAACAAATATGTGAATTAATGTAGACTTACCTTGTATTCAATATTTCAGGGTTATGACCCCATTTTCAAGAAACTGACGAATGTTGCTGATGTGTCAGTTTCTTGAAAATGGGGTCATGAACCCGAAATATTGAATACAAGGTAAGTCTACATTAATTCACATATTTGTTTTCTTGTGATTTACCTTGCATTTACTTCACAATGTTTTGGCTTTACCCACGATCTTTTATACAATATATCATCATCATCATTGTTTAACGTCTGCCTTCCTTGCTAGCATGGGTTGGACGATTTGACTGAGGACTGGCGAACCAGAGTGGTTGGCATTAGGAAGGGCATCCAACTGTAGAAACTTTGCCAAATCAGATTGGAGTCTAGTACAGCCTCCTGGCTCACCAATCCTCAGTCAAACCATCCAACCCATGCCAGCATAGAAAGCAGGCATTAAACAACGATGATGATATAAACAAGACTACAGATACATATATACGTATATATATATAATATTATATAACAAGAGTTAAAAGGGACTAATAAATCCGGGTAGATATCTAGAAAGCATTCCGTATTTAAACAAACTTGGTTAACTTTATATCAAAACAATCAGAGACCAATAAACTCTAGCAGACGCCCTCTCGTCCCAGGGCAGCACTACTTCCTCCAGCACTTGATGTAGGTCTCCGTGTAGATGAATTGAGGCATAATGTCACCATCACTAGTGATTAGTCCAAACACCATGATGTTGACTGGATGTTTGATTTTTATCACTCACGGTACATGTCCTCAGATTGCACTGTCCTTGGATTAACAGACGTGATTGGTATGATTGGAACGTCTTTGATCTGATCTCAAATGAAAGCGATAAAATCGTCCGACGCTTCAACAGGTTGCCTCCCTTTAATACATAAATTTGTTCATTGTTCGTCGCTGCTTGAAAAGTAATTTACAGATTTATCTCCCCTACACTATGATGTAATTGCGATTTCATAGAATTTTTCTTCTTTTATTTCTAAAATTCCGGCCAATCTACATTCTTGTACATTTGCAGAGTCTTGGATTAGCAGAATCGTTTGACCCTCGGAAGGAAATATCTTATGGCATTTCTTCCGGTTCACTACGCTCTGAATTGAAATCGTATACCGTGGTTAAGTTTGGCTTCCATTGTTTCGAAGTCATTGAAATGCTGGATTTGACGTTTTGACTACCCAAGTAAACACCCTAACCATAGACTACCAATACTAGGACCTCAGAAGTTGGAGAAGTTTGAGGATCTCAAGGCTATAGCTTAGGGTGATGGGATGCAGGAGGCTGAGCTGGATGTCAGAATTGAAGGTGCTGATGTAGTAAAATGCCAGCTCCAGCTATCAATCTTCAGGAGAGATTGGTGGGAAAAAAAAGAGGGGGGGGGAAACTTGCAAACTTCAATTTGGTTTTCATGCCTAACCTCACCTACAACCATGAATGTTGGGTAATGTCTGAAAGAGTACAATCATGAAGAAAACATTCCTGCATTCCAAATTCATCATCATCATCATTTAACGTCTGTTTTCCATTCTGGCATGGGTTGGACGATTTGACTGAGGACTGGCAAGCCAGGAGGCTGCACCAGGCTCCAATCTGATTTAGCAGAGTTTCTACAGCTGGATGCCCTTCCTAACACCAACCACTCCGAGAGTGTAGTGGGTGCTGTGCTTTTTACGTGCCAGTGGCATGGGAGTCAGTCAGGTGGCACTGGCATTGGCCATGTTCGGATGGTGCTTTTTATGTGCCACCAGCACAGGAGCCAGTTGTGGGGGGGGGCACCAGCACGGGAAGCCAGTCAAGTGGCACTGGCAACAAACCACACATGAATGGTGCTTATTGCATGCCACCAGTACAGGACCCAGTCAGGCGGCACTGGTATCGGCCACTAAAGAATTTGGACACAGCTTTAATTTTCACTTTGGTGCTTTAGTAAATTTATAGATTTCTTCCTGAGAAAAAAAAAAGAAACCAAAAATAACACCAGAGAATCTAATCATTTTTATGCTGGGTCCCAACTGATTTAATCTGGCCTGACTACGCCATCATACAGTGTTTTAATCAACAGACAATGGAAGACTTGGTGCCATCTGTTGCCTTTCTATGGTTAAATTTTGGTTTCTCCAACAAGTTCTTCTGTTCTTTGACAGATTTTATTTTTAGTCCTGCTGGGTGTTCACATGTGTTCCTCACCTAGTGAAACAGTGCCAGAATAGTTTTTAGTGGTCATCTACCCAAGCACCCAGCCATGAGATGGGTTATAAAGAGTAACAGGGTGTCAGAAGACAGGTGAAAAAAATCGGTTAATACGTCATGTTAGCGCCAACTTTGGAAATAGCTAATTTACTTTATGTCTCACACACACAGATATTACCATACACACATATTCACATATATAGACACACATGCATATACACACACACACACACACACACACACACACACATATATATATATATATATATATATATATATATACACACATCAACACCTACAACCACATGCACCATACATACACACACATCCACACCCGCATTCACACATACACCCATATATGCCCATACACACACACACACACACACACACACGCATTATCACTTCTATATTAATGAGTAACACAAAACAATTACTTGATACAACATTAAAAATAACTGCCTGATATCTCTTCCTCCCTTCCTTCCTTCTTTCCTCTCAACCTTTCCTTCTTCATTCCTTCCTTCCTTTCTTCTTCCTTTCTTTCCTTCTTTCATGGAAGATGGAAGAATTTTCAAAACAAGGCTGGAAGTTTCCTTTACCCAACACTCAAAGACAAAGAAGGAATGTCTGTATGCTTTGTGTGTGTGTGTGAGCATGTGTGTGTGTGTGAGCATGTGTGTCTCTGTGCGTGTGTGTGTGTCTGCATGCGTGTGTGTGTGTGTGCATACACATATGTATAAATAAATCTGAGTGTGTAGGTGTCTAATAATTCTATGTTTTTGCTTATATATTTATGTATGTATGTTGTGTGTGTATGTTGTGTGTGTATGTGCATATATATATTTGTATATGTCTTTGTCAACTGATGCTGGTGTGTTTACATCCCTATAACACACTCACACACAAGCACACACACACACACACACACACACACACACACACACACACACACATATATATATATATATATATATATATATATATATATATATATATACGATGGTCTTCTTTCAGTTTCCTTCTACCAAATCCATTCACAAGTCTTTGGTCAGCCCGAGGCTATAGTAGAAGACACTTGCCCAAGGTGCCACGTAGTGGGACTGAACTCGGAACCATGTGGTTGGGAAGCAAGCTTCTTACCACTCATGCACCTATATATGTATGTATGTATACACACACACACATATACACACATGTATACATACATGCATACATAAATATCATGTATACATATATATACTCACTTTATAAAATATATATATATATATATATATATATTCACATATATATACACATATATATATATGTATTAATATTCATCTACCTGTCTATGTGTCTGTCTATCAATCAATATGTTGACTGTATTGATCTCTCCCCCACCCCACCACCCTCTGCTAGCATTACAGAATCTTCCACACCATTCAATCAATATTTAGGTGTTAGAATAAAAGACACACTTACCTCCAGCCACGAGATTCTAGAGGTTCCCGTTTACCAATTCTTCAGTTTCCAAAACTTTCTTTGTCTGCATCGTTACTTTGATGCTGTCTGTGCCTGTCTGTTTATGCCGTGTGTGTGTGTGTGTGTGGAGGTGAATTTGTGTTCCTTGTATGTGTGGGTATGTGTGTGTGTATAAGGATGTATGCATGTGTATAAATGTATACATGTGGCTATATGTGTATGTATGTATGTATGTATGTATGTATGTATGTGTGTATGTGTGTGTGTGCGTGTGTATATGTATGGATAAGTATATATGTGAGCTTGTGAATATACGTGTGTGTATGTATGTATGTGTGTGTATGTGTACAAGTGTGCATGCGTGCGTGTGTGTGTACGTGTATAAGCATGTATGGATGTGTATATATGTGAGCTTGTAGATATATGTGTGTGTGCGGTGAGTGTTCTGAGCGACTGCGACCACACATATATGTATGAGTGTGTATAAGTGTATATGCTCATATATTTGTATGTGACTATGCCTGCATACGTTATTTCTGTATGTGTGTGTGTGTGTGTTTTGTGTGTGAGTAGTGCATGTGTATGTATGAAGTGAGTCAGGGAAGTTGGGTAACTTTCCTTATCAATTAACAGTATAGGGTGAGATGGGGTGATTGACATAAACACACACACACACACACACACACACACACACACACACATGCACCTACAACAAACACATACATAGATACAAACACATAAGCACACACATGTCAGTATATAGCTTTATGACACAGAGATACTTACGCATACATACAAATACATAGAGATATATGTGTACACACAAACACACACACATGCACATAAAATTATATATACACACACACACACAAAAAAAATACTAAATGATTAGACATAAACACAGCACAATACCCAACTATTTCTGTACACTCATAAACACACAATACAATAAGACCCAGTTATTACACACATGAACTCTCTACACACAGTAAGTACAACTGCTACATACACATACTCAAATCTAATACATATATACACACACACATACACTATGCCCAACTATTAAGTACACACTCTTAAACCATCATATATATGTGTGTGTGTGTGTGTGTGTGTGTGTGTGCATGCGTATGTATGTGTATACATGCATACATACAAACATATATGTATGTAAATATGTATATACATACATACATATGCAAATTTTCATTAAGTTACTTGAGGTTGTTGACTCTTTCGTCTACCTCGGAAGCTCTGTACAAAATGATGGCAATATGGACACAGAAATACATCTACACAGAAATCCAAAGGGTAGCACAAGCATTTGGTGGTTTGGAGTCACACATTTGGTGCCAACGCCATAAATAACAGCACAAAATTGGATCTTTACAAATCGTTAGTCTTACCATCCTTGTTTTATTCTTCTGAAACATGGATGTGTTGTGAAAGACATTTCAAACTGTTAGAACCATACCACCAAAGAGGCTTTTGTCACATTTTAAACATTAAATGGGGATTTTTTTTTTCCAGTCACAGATGACTTTGCATCTGCAGGCATCCCTTCAATTAAATCAATGATTTTGGAAAATCAAATGAGATGGTCTGCTCATATACACAATTTGCAGATACACATACACAGATGCAGTGCGTGGTGTGGCTCTTTACATCCTGAGTTCAAATTCTGCCGAGGTCAATCTTGCCTTTTACCCTACGGGGTCAATAAAATAGAATATCAGTCATGTATTCTGTTAACTAAGCTTCTCCCCTAAAATTTCAAATCTTGTTCCAGTATTTGGAACAAATCTGTCATTGTTGCTGCTGCTGCTGCTGTTGTTGTTGTTGTTGTTGTTGTTGTTGTTGTTATCTTGGTCTCAGTTTATATTCCCTTAAACATTACATTTCTTATCTCTCTCACATTAACACACACAAACACACACATATACACACACACACATACATATTCATACGTGTATACATATATACATATGCACAGACACATACGTACAGACATACAAACATATATATACATACACATTTACATGCAGACATCCATATGTATACTTACATAAATACATTCATCACATAAACATATGCACGCAAAACCTGTTTTATTTAACTGTCTGCTCCAACTTCCGATTCTGTCATTATACATACATACATACATACATATATATATGTACACAGACACACACACACACACACACACACACACACACGTATGTATGTGCATGTGTATATGTAAGGCACAGGAGTGGCTGTGTGGTAAGTAGCTTGCTTACCAACCACTTAGTTCTGGGTTCAGTCCCACTGTGGTACCTTGGGCAAGTGTCTTCTACTATAACCTCGGGCCAACCAAAGCCTTGAGTGGATTTGGTAGACGGAAACTGTAAGAAGCCCATCGTGTAGATATATATATATATATATATATATATATATATATATATATATATATATATATATATATATATGTATGTATGTATGTATTTGTGTGTCTGTGTTTGTCCCTCCAACATTGCTTATCAAGCGATGTTGGTGTGTTTGCATCCCCGTAACTTAGAGGTTCAGAAAAAGAGACCGATAGAATAAGTACTAAAGGCAGTGCTCCAGCATGGCCACAGTCAAATGACTGAAACAAATAAAAGAATAAAACAATAAAAGAATATATATATATATATATAGCCACATTTATACATACATAAACACCCTTATATAAACAAGTCCTGTCCCATTCTACTGAACCTCTGATGGAATCTGTACACGGTTGCTTAACCTCCTAGAAATAGCAGCTATAACTACATCAAACCTCATTCTGTCCCCACTAGCAGAGAGAAAAGACAAGTATGATCCTTGCACAGTGGAAACAGATGGGATGGTCATAGCTAGATTGTCTGCTCAACCTCAAGCCTGAACAATGACTTCCTATTCTCACTTCCTATATGTGCGCACACACACAGATATATACACACACTCCCCCCTTATACTTTTACACTCACTCTCACCACAGCTTTTCCTATTTTAGATTTTTGATAAACGGACTTTGGCATTGTCTGCTGCTGCTGCTGATGATGATACTACTACTACTACTACTAACAACAACAACAACAATGCTGCCACTACAACTGCCAAACACTGTTCCTTTGTTATTTTGTGCACTAAGATTTTTGGCCTTACTGCAGAGGAATATATTTTTATTTATGTGTTTCAGCCAAGTGTGTGTGTGTGTGTGTGTGTATGTGTGTGTGTGTGTGTGTATGTGTGTGTCTGTATATGTATGCATATATATACATATATATATATGATTTTATATATATATATATATATGATTATCATATATATATATATATATATATATATATATATATATATATATATGATTATATATGTATATATATATGATTATATATATATATATATGTATATAGTGTAGTATATTGCCACTTAAGTGTGGCTGACCCCTAGGGGTGGATGTTACTGTTGCTTTTAGCCCCAGGAGGACATCTCCTCCAGCTGGCTTATCGACACACGACTGTGTCCTGTTTGCCAAGGGAAGTTATCCCTCTCACCTCAGTCAGCAGCACGAACGTATCCGGATTTCAGGGTTATTTCCCTTCGTCGGCGTTCGACAGCTGATGACCTTGGTGAGAGGGACAAAAACACTTTATCGTGCAGTTACTGTTAATACTTCATTTAGAGAATTAACATTGCTTGTTTTCACCTTTTCAATATCAGTGAAGAATTTCACTGGAAAAGAAGATATAAGGTTTGCCAGGTTTTTGTCCCTCTCACCAAGGTCATCAGCTGTCGAACGCCGACGAAGGGAAATAACCCTGAAATCCGGATACGTTCGTGCTGCTGACTGAGGTGAGAGGGATAACTTCCCTTGGCAAACAGGACACAGTCGTGTGTCGATAAGCCAGCTGGAGGAGATGTCCTCCTGGGGCTAAAAGCAACAGTAACATCCACCCCTAGGGGTCAGCCACACTTAAGTGGCAATATACTACACTTTATCGTGCAGTTACTGTTAATACTTCATTTAGAGAATTAACATTATATGTATATATATATATATATATATATATATACACACACACATACACAAGGTGAGAGGCTGAAAAGTTCCTGGCTTTAAGGGTATTGTGAAAGGCCTGGCTGGAGTCCCAACCTTCCGAGTTCTAAGTTATAGGTTCAGTCCTGCTGTGTGACACCTCGGATAAAAGCTAAAACATGCACATTGGGCAATTGTCTTCTACTATAGCTTCGGACTGACCACATCCTTGTATATGAATTTTGCCAGATGGAAACTGAAAGAAGCCCATCATGTGTGTGTGTGTATGTGTGTGTGTGTGTATGCTCATGCATGTGTGTGTGTGTGTATGAGTGTAATTGTTCCACACTACCACTTGGCAATTGGTGTTGGTATGTTGATGTTTCTGTAACTTAGCGGTGTGGTAAAAGAGGCTAACAGAATAAATATGAGGCTAAAGAAAAAAAAACCCCCAAAAAGCAGGCTTACATATGAAAGAAGTGTATATAATTATATAGCCGTTGTTTATTTTGTGATAGACGAAACATGAAAGTATTCGTATTCCTTACACCATTTTGTGTTCATTGCATAGAATCTGATGCGCGTTTGAGGAATGTAAACACGGTTTTGGTTCCTTCTGCCTTTTGGTCTACTGCACACATCAGTGGAGTAAGAATACACCCCACCACACACACACCCAAGTATCACTTTCTTCCCCTGCCCCTTCTCTCTTTCTCTCACTTCCCCTACCAGTCATTTTGCTCCATAGCACCGGGAGTATTTATTTACTGGGGACCAATTCTTTTTTGTTTTTATAAAAGAGAATTGTGTGTGCATGTGTGTGTGTGTGTATGTCTGTGTGACTGTGTGTAAGCTTGTTTGTGTACGTGTCTGTATGGGTGTATGAATGTATGTATGTATGTATGAGCATGTATGTTCATATGTATGTAGGTATGTCGTCCTCATCATCATCGTTTAACATCGGGTTTCCATGCTGGCATGGGTTGGACGGTTTGAGTGAGGTCTGGAGAGCCAGAGGCTGCACCAGGCTCCAATCTGATCAATGTTTCTACAGCTGGATGCTCTTCCTAAAGCCAACCACTCTGAGAGTGTAGTGGGTGCCTGGCATCGATCACGTTCGGATAGTGGTTTTTATGTGCCACCAGCACAGGGGCCAGTTAGCATGCTTCCCAACCACATGGTTCTGAGTTCAATCTCTCTGTGTGGCACATTAGACAAGTGCCTTCTACTATAGCCTCAAGCCGACCAAAGCCTTATGAGTGGATTTGGTAGATGGAAACTGAAAAAAGCCCGTATATATATATATATATATATATATATGTTTATGGGTGTGTGTCTATGTTTGTACCCCCACCGTCGCTTGGCAACTGATGTTGGTGTTTACGACCTCGTAACTTAGCGGTTCGGCTAAAGAAACCGATAGAATAAGTACTAAACTTACAAAGAATAAGTCTTGGGGTCGATTTGCTCAACTAAAGGCGGCGCTCCAGCATGGCCACAGTCAAATGACTGGAACAAATAAAAGAAAAGACAAAGTATAGATTCTCGAGGGAAAAAACACTGAGAATAGTTTTGTAACAATATAAAATAAAGAACAAAGGGGAGTAACCGAAAGAATCTAAGGGGAATAACTCTATCACAACTAAGCTATCATCGTCATTTAACGTCCGTCTTCCCTGCTGGCATGGGTGGGACATATTGTGGCCTGGTGCTTAGAGATGACTGGAAGGTTCTGGTAACCCAGGAAGACCTAACTTTTCTCAACAACTAATCATTGCTCCTTCACAATTATTCATTACAGCCTATCAGTTTATTCATCACTCCCCAACATACCCACAAAACCATTTCCATAGAATAAACAACTCCAGATCTCCAATTGTATTTGTTTTATTTCTTTCTCAATCTCCATTTTTCTTATTTCGATTTTTTTTAAGCTTTTTTTGTTTTTTTTTTCTTTTTTTTTCATTTTCTAACTAAATATATTGATAGTAAAAAAAAAAAAAATAGCAATTTGTTCAACTGAAATCAAATATAAAAACCCCTTGAAAAGGAGTTGCTGCTCTCCTTTTCATCCGCAGTAAAATACATTTCAAGGTTTCCATTTTTATTTCACAAAGTCATTTGAAAAAAAAACTTACAAAGCAAAATCATTTCTCGTTACCATTAGTAACGAGTGTATGCACATAAACGTGTGCATGTATGTGCATGTGTGTGTGTGCAGAGTCACATCCATTCAGGAGCCCTTGTTTGTCTCTACACAGAGCCCTGTGTTATATCATAGTATAGCTTTAATTAAGTAATTACTTTGTTAATTACATGCACTTATATTACAGAATCTACTCACTTCACTACAAACATGCAAGCATAAATTTCATATATACACCAATAAATAACATCAACACCTATATGTAAGTGTGTATGTGCATGTATGTATGTATGTATGTATATATATATATATATATATATATATATATATATATATATATATATATATATATATATATACATGCACATACAAACACAGATGGTATTATTAATTTCTATTTAACCCTTTTATTATCATATTTCTTTTCATATGCCTTTGTTTCAATTAATTTAATAAACTAACTTTGTCATTAATAAGCCGGTCTTTTGGTGCATAAATTAACATGAAATTTTGATGGAAGGTTTGAATTTAGATCACGAAATTTGAATTCTAGAACCAGGGACAGTCTCAAGCAGGTTGGTATCAAGAAGATTAAATCCTTGAAAATAGATTTTCAAAAGGTTTTTAAATAAACCCCCTTTAACAATTTAACTGAGTATTTTATTTCACTTCATATTTTCCTTCTTTCATTACCATCCTTGTTTCAAGCTCTGGTTTCAAGACAAACTTTTGAAAAGCATTTAAAAGCCACTTTTCTATTAAAGCAGCAGTCTCTAAGGAAATCTGATTAATCTTGTGTTAGACATGGAAGGTGAGATCTCAAATATCATGGAGGAGGAATTTGGACATGAGAAAGAAGAGGTCCATAATTACACTGATGTTTTGAATCAGTTTTGAGAAAAGATCCATCAACAAGTGATTGTAGCTAACAAAACACACACACACCAGAGCCAACAGTCAAGTGAGAAGACCCGGCAAGCCAAGTAAGATCGTTGCCAGTGCCCCTGGACTGGTTCTTGTGCAGGTGGCACATGAGATGCACCATTTTGAGCGTGGCCGTTGCCAGTACCGCCTGACTGGCTCCCGTAGGATTTTCGAGCGAGATCGTTGCCAGTGCCCCTGGACTGGCTTGTGCAGGTGGCACATAAAAGACACCATTTCGAGCGTGGCCGTTTTCGTGCGGGTGACACGTAAAAGCACCCACTACACTCTGAGTGGTTGGCGTTAGGAAGGGCATCCAGCTGTAGAAACTCTGCCAAATCAGACTGGAGCCTAGTGTTGCCATCCGGTTTCACCAGTCCTCAGTCAAATCGTCCAACCCATGCTAGCATGGAAAGCGGACGTTAAACGACGATGATGATGATGATGATATATACATATGCGCACTCACACATGCATATGTACAAAGGAGTGATGAAAAGTTTCTGGTTTTAAGAGTATTGTGAAATGCCTGGTTGGAGGCCCAACCTTCTGAGTTTTTTTACAAGGCTTAGAAAAAACTGAAGGACTGCTGCAATAAGTGTATGAATCTGAGAAGTGGGGAATATGTTGAGTAAAATCATAATCAACTGATCTTCCTGTATTTTCTTGACCTAAAGCCAGGAACTTTTCAACACCACCTTGTACATTATATATATATATATATATATATATATGAGTGTGTGTGACTGTGTGTATGTGTATATAATATATATATATATATATATATATATATATATACACTTATACATGCACATTTGTTTGTGTGTGTTTATGTATATGTGAGGGGTGGGTGTAAAATGATAAAAATTATGATGACTATAAAGGGAAAAAAAGAACGAACTGCGATTCTGTTTTTACAATAATTAATCTAAATTCTACAGAATCTTCAGGGGGTTATTCTGTGTCTGTGAAGAATTCCAAAGTGAGGAGGTTGGAATGAGAGAAGAGTATCAAAAATATGTGAGAATAATTAAAGCTGATAAGGAGTGAGATCTGGAACGAAGGGAGAAAACTGCATACAGCACTGATAACAACAATAATAATAATAATAATCCTTTCTACTATAGGGATAAGGCCTGAAATCTTGGAAGAGCTGGATAGGTCTGTTACTTGACTGGTATTTTATTCTATAGACCCTGGAAGGATGAAAAGCAAAGTTGTCTTCAGCAGTATTTCAACATCAGAACAATACATCAGAAGAAATGCTGCTTAGCATTCTGTCCAGAGTGGTAATGGTTCTGCCAGGTTGTCAATAATAATAATAACAATAATAATAACAATCCTTTCTACTGGAAGCACAAGGCCTCAAATTTGGGTGAAAGGATTAAGTCGATTAACTGGTTCTTAATTTATTGACCCTGAAAGGATGAAAGGCAAAAATCGACCTTTTGCAGAATTTGAACTCAGAACATAACGGCAGATGAAATACCACTAAGCATTTCACCTGGCATGCTAAGAGTCCATTGGGTTGTTAGTTGAGTGTATGGTTTTGAAATAACATGGATGTGGTATGAAGAGGAACCAGAAGCTATGAGAGAGAATAAACATTACCGAAGTTTATGAGATTTCCCCATGAAGACTGACCATATTATTGCAGGAAGAGGGCCAGATATGATTAAAGGGGACAAAGTAAAGAAATGGTTTAAGATCATAGACTTTGCAATACCATTTGATAACAGTGGATACCACAGAAATTGGGGGGGGGGGAGAAGTCCTGAGAAATATCAGGATTGAGTAAGAGAGCTGTGAAGACTGTGGAAGACTAAGACAATTATTTCTGTGGCAATTGACACAACTCTCAAAACGCTACCTAAGAGACTGACAGAGATTGGAATTAAGGATCACATTGGTGACACGCAGAAAAAAAGTACCATCCTGTATTCAGCAGGAATTCTAAGACTTGTCACCAAACCTCAAAATAACATTCCTGCTAATCAAAAGAACATATTCTAGCTTGATAACAACAAATGGCTTCAAAGTTTGGCACAGGGCCAGCAATTTTTAAGGGAAGAGTGAAGTTGACTACAATGACCCCCAGTATTTGACTGGTACTAATTTCATCAACTCCAAAAGGATGAAAGGCAAAGTCTACTTCAGTAGAATTTGAACTCAGAATGAAAAGACAGACAAAATGTTGCTAAGCATTTCGCCTGGCGTGGTAACGACTGCCAGCTCACTGCCATAATAATAATAATAATAATAATCCTTTCTATTATAGGCACAAGGCCTGAAATTTGGTGAGAAGGGGATTAGTTGTTTACACTGACCCCAGTGTTTCACTGGTACTTAATTTATTGAGCCCAAAAGGATGAAAAGCAAGATCAACTTTGGCGGAATTTGAACTCAGAATGTAAAGACAGACGAAATACCACTAAGCATTTCAGCCGGTGTGCTAACAACTCTGCCAGCTCGCTGCATTAATAATAATAATAATAAAATAAGATCATGACTGTTATTGGTAATAAATAGAGATTGACTCGGTTTATTAAAATGAAAATGAAATGAATGAACAATATTTCAACAGTCCATGTGTCTTTTACAAGTTCAAAATATAAGACTCAATCTCTGTTTAAGTACCAATAACAGTCTCGCCCTTCTTGTTTCTTTATCTTCATGAAGAGTAACTTCAATCTTGAAATATTAATAGTAATAATAATGGCATCAAATGTTAGCATAAGGCTGTAGTTTAGGGGTAGGAGGTAATTTGATTACATCAACCCCAGTATATGACTGGTACGTATTTCGTTAACTCAGAGGCTGAAAGGCAAAAATCGACCTCGGCAGAATTTGAACTCAAAACGTAAAGTCAGATGAAACGCCACTGAGCATTTTGCTCGGCACTTTCACGATTCTGCCAGCTCACCACCTTTAGCTTAATAACAATAATAAAGATTTCTTACTTCAGCACTGGACCATACATTGCTGGGGAGGCGATGGGATGTATAAATCGATGATAGTGACCCCAGTATATGACTGGCACATGGAATACGAGCAAAAGGATAATAATAATAATGTAAAAAAAAAATGGTAAAAGCACAACCATTAGCACCCCTGTGTGGTGAGAAAATTTCCACGATGGATCTGTTATGCAGGAGTTTCTACTACACTGTCGGCATGGAAACACATAAGGTGGAATCGCATCGTTGATTTGAAGTTGGTCAGAAGTATTTCTTCAGTTCTGTAAGAATGTTCAAGACATTTTTAATTAAGTTTCATTGTTCAATTAATCAGTGAAATATATATTAACAGATAAATGAGCAATTCCTAAAAAAAAAAAAAAAAAAAAAAAAAAGGAAACATTTAAACACACAACTTCATTTACACAATCAAAATACTGCAAAACATTCAGAAAATTGATCCTAAGTTTTAATCATCATCATCATCATCATTATTATTATTACTATTATTCCTATTATTTTTATCATATTTATGTATAAGAATTTGTGTTGCAAGGTTCCTGATGTGAAACTGTGTGTTGAAACAAATATTGTATTTCGGGATGGTCATTTTTTTTTTTCTTTTTTGCTAAATGGATGAACAGAATGGACTAAGTGGAGCAGGAGCACACACAAAGATGAAAAGTGTCGCTGAAGAGGTCACAGATGTGTGACAAAAGATTTCTGGAAAATGGACCGGAGTTAAAATAAGAACAGTAATTATCATTTTGCTATTATTATTTTACTGTTTAAACACCTTCATGTAAACCAACATCATATTTTGTATCACCCTGCTCATAAACCTTTACTGGTTAATAAAGAAATTATTTTTATTATTATTATCATCATCACAATTATAGATACTTAGACTTGAAGCCATCTACCCGGGAAGTGTATTTGACTATACAGACACGACTGACGCAGAAAAAAAAAAAAAAAAAACTTTACTTCATTTTTAAAATCAGGAGTTGCAATTTATCTATTCTCCCTGAAAATGTTAGAATAACTGGAAATTGTCTCCTTTTCAATAAGAATGGTTAGATTTGGCCACTTGAAGTCAGATTATTGATCTATGATATTCACTACTTTTTTATCTCTCTCTCTCACACACACACACACACACACACACACACACACACACACACACACACACACACACACACACATCTTAAAAATTGATAGAGAGTTTATTTCTATGTCCCTCCATAAATGTCCATCCTTCTGCTTGAAGCCTTGAAACATCTTCCTGCATTTCCTCAGTTGGTTGCTGATCAGTTTTTCTGCGACTGTTTTTACTTCAATAACCTGTCGAACACCTGGAAAGTGGTTGCTGATCTGGCTGTGTGGGGGCAAAGTTCACTTAACAGCCACATGACCCTGGGTTTGGTCCCACGGTGGGGTACATTAGGCAGGAGCCTTCCACTCTAGCTTTGGAGTAAGATATATTTTGTGAATAAATTTTGGTAGACAGAAATTGTGAAGATGCCCATCACGCATGTTTGTGTGCACTTGTTTATATATGTGTGTATATCTATGATCATGTTTATACATCTTAAAACTGGTGTTCTTGCCATAACTTAGCAGGTCAACAAATAGAGATCAATAATATTAATACCAAACTAAAGCAAGAACTGGGATTGATATAACTGAAAGCACTGCCCAGGATGGATGCAATCAAGTCTAAAAGATATTCATAACCTCAAATCTGCAACATTCAATTTGGTGATTTCCTGGAAGACATTCATAATTAACCAATTAACCATTCTATACAATGCTTAGAAAAAGACTTTAGGGTTTGGAAGTAGAAAACAGGTTTGAAAAAGATTCAAGACAAATGGTCTTCATCTAACACTTTAGTGCAGGGGGTTCTCAACCATTTTTATATTCTTTAGTCTGGCACTCAATATCAGCAACCTTAGCAGATAGTCGTTGTTGTACAAGAGAAATTAATAAGTTTATTATTTGGCAAAGGATGAAAGACACAACTTCATAGTTAACTTTTATTTATAGAAATAAAAAAAAAAGCAAAATATAAAAAGAAACAAAAACAAGTTTCAAACTATTATCAGAGGGGGAGGGGCAAAAACATTTTGTATACAATATGTCTGGGTGTATGCATATGTAAGTGAGATCAGGTGACACGGGTAGCTATATGTACACACTGTCAGGGTACATATGTAAGTATACATAAGGGTTGATATATAGGTATATGTACATGTAATATGCAGCAGTTATCAGGGTACACGTATATGTAAATGTGAACAAAGTACATATGTATACATAATCAGGATACATATATATGTATATATAAGTGTAATCAGAGTGCATGTGCTGTCAGGGTACATATATAGGTATATGTATACCTGATAAGGGTATGTTTTATATATACAGTAGTACCTCGGTTTTCGAACAACTCTGATCATGGATAAATTGTGCTTTATCTCCCGTCTTTCTCATATTCATTTAAAGCAGTAGTACCTCAGTTTACAAACGCCTCCGATCACAAATAAATTGTGCTTTATATATATTTATATATATATATATATATATATATATATACATATATATATATATATATAAAGTATGATTTATTCAAGATCAGAGTTGTTTGAAAACCGAGGTACTATGTGTGTGTGTGTGTGTGTATATGTACATATATATGTACATATATATATATATATATATATATATATATATATATATATATATATAATCAAGGTACACATATAACTATAATGTACACATAATCAGGATACATATACAGGTATATAAATGTGTATGCAGTAAATTGGGTGTCAGCATTAAGCTCAAAAATACGGTGAGGGTTTGCAGGTTTGCTTTCTTTTCATGTTGAAACTGTCAGCTTAATGACATTGAAAAGCTCCATTTGACTAATGGAATTGGCATAGTGATCAAGAATGGTTTAATTAGTGAAGTTGATTAGTAATTGGTATTGCCATAAGGAATGGTTTTTGTTAGTGCAATTAATTAATTAGTGTTCAGCTGGAGAATTAAAATGGAATGGTTAGCAAGTTGAATGGAGAGTTGCAGGAAAGATGTAAATCTGAAGAGAATGGTGTGGGTATGGGTGGAGAGGGGATTGAGTAAAGAGTTAGGGGAGGAGGTACAAGGAGTTAAGAAGGTGATATATTAAGAGGTTAGAGGGTGGTGGAGTCCAGTGGTAGAGAGACTGTCAGAGAGAGAGAGAGAGAGAGAGAGAAAGAGAGAGAGAGAGAGAGAGAGACATTGTCAAAGAAAGAGAGAAGAGAGACATTGTCAAAGAAAGAGAGAAGAGAGACATTGTCAAAGAAAGAGAGAAGAGAGACATTGTCAAAGAAAGAGAGAAGAGAGACATTGTCAAAGAAAGAGAGAAGAGAGACATTGTCAAAGAAAGAGAGAAGAGAGACATTGTCAAAGAAAGAGAGAAGAGAGACATTGTCAAAGAAAGAGAGAAGAGAGACATTGTCAAAGAAAGAGAGAAGAGAGACATTGTAAGGGAAAGAGAGATTGTCAGAAGGAGAGACAGACATTGTCAGAGAGGGAGAGAGAGACAGAGAGAGACATTGCCAAAGAAAAAGAAAGAAGAGAGACATTATCAAAGGGAGAGAGAGAGACATTGTCAGAGAGCGAGAGAGAGAGAGACATTGTCAGAGAGAGAGAGAGAGAGAGACATTGTCAGAGAGAGAGAGAGAGAGAGAGACATTGTCAGAGAGAGAGATAGAATCATTGTCATAGGAGAGAGAGATTGTCAGTGAGAGAAAGAGTGAGACATTGTCAAAGAGAGAGAGAGAGAGAGAGAGAGATAGACATTGTCAGAGAAAGAGAGAGAGAGAGGGAGGGAGGACTCAATAAGACAGCCATTGCTCAGTTATGGTCACTGTAGGCTTCTACTCCAACCTGATACCCTTTCACAGCAGAACAGTGTAGAAAATATCTGGTCATCACATACCCCCAAATCTGTGCTTATCTTGGGTATGTGATAGTTGCAGAGAAAGGTAGGAGACCATTGCTGGAATATAAGGTTGGAGAAGAACACTGCCACATCTACCCTTTGTAGAATGGTTCAATAGCTGCCTTGTACCAAAAGCATTTTCTGGCATCTCCATTAGTCTAAGTAACTTCAAGGAATGGTTTATCAAAATGTAACAATATGACAATTCTATGGAATATGAGAAAATTTAACTGTGGGTTCGAAATAGCAAAGATGAAGTAAAATATACTGAGAGAAAGGTCATAGGTACTGACCACTCACAGGGTCAGTCGCCAATTAGTTTCCCTAAGCCAGTGTCCTTGACCTTTCATTTGCCCCTATCCCTTTCAGGTCAGATTAATACAGCTGATGTTCAGTTTCAGCCAAAATCAGCAGGGATCAATGTGGTGAAGAAGGGAAGGGGGATTCCGGAAAGTTTGCCTCTTGGGGGTGATGGTGGGAGGAGAGAGAGACAAGTGGCTGTCGTGGTCTGTTGATTCTCCAAATGTATATCAGTCCACATTTTAGTGCTGCCAAAGAAGATTATAAGCAAATATATGTGTGTATGTGTGTGTGTGAGTTTGTGTGTGTGTGAGCGCATGTGAGTAGAGGACCAGAATTTTGTGGAAAAAGCCACAGAAATGCAATAGGAATAAAAGTTGGCAACGTCAGAGTGATAAATATAATAATATAAATAAATATATAAAGTTTCTATCCCACAACTTGAGTTTCGTGCTACTGCAATCTTCAGGTATGAACTTGCCTTCAACATCACAGTGGCATTTAATCTGAGTCATGATGTGCAGTTTTAAACATTTCAGTTTCAATAAGCCATATACTCTACAACCAGTATTGAGCACTCTTCCATCATTCATTCAACACAGTTCAACGTTAAAATAAATATAAACTTTTTCCCCTCCTATCTTTGTTAAGGTGAAAAAGAGTTGGATTAGTAGTAGTAGTAGTAGTAGCAAGAACAGCAGCAGCAGCAGTTCCCCCTGTTAGAGACAGCGATCGGTTTGGAAAGACATCAGCTGGAATTGCATCTGAGATTTGAACTTGTTGAGTATCTCGTCCATCATCCTGAAAAGATGACATCAACATCAAGATATGTCGTTACAGCAGCGTACTGTGTTGGTACAGCACTTTGATAGCGGAGGTGGGGAGTAGAAGGAAGAGGAAGGGTGTAAGGTAACATGTTATGGGGATGGTGGTGGTAGTGGAAGAAAGAGGAGGATACGAAAGAAGATGAAGGAGAAAAAGAAAAGAATAAGGAGGAGAGAGAAGAAGTATAAGGAGGAAGAGCAAATAAGAAGAAGAAAGAAGAAGAAAACAAGGAGAAGACAGAAGAAGGAGAAGACAGAAGAAGGAGAAGACAGAAGAAGGAGAAGAAAGAAGAAGAAGTAGAAGCTAAAAGAACAAAGAAGTAGAAGAAAGAAAAACAAAATATGAAAGAGGAAGAAGAAAGACGGAAGAAAGAGGAGGAAGAAGAAAAGAAAGAGAAGATAGAATGCAAAGAGAAAGAAAGAAGTGGGAAAGGGGAAAAAGAAGGAAGATTAAGAATGAAAATGAAAGAGGAAAGAAAACGATTGAAAGACAAAGAAAAGAACAGAGAAAGAAAGAAGGAAAACAGGAATGACAAAAGAAGGAAAGCAAAACAGCTTTGAAATTATGAAAGCAAACAGAAAATAAACTAAAGCAAAGCAGTTTATTAAAGTCTGTGAGACAAATGGTGATTGTCAATGATTTTTATAGAATTACATAGCTCCAGAATTTACCAAAGGAAAAGTGAAAAAAAGTTAGCACAAAAATAAGATAAATAAATAAACAAAACCAAAAAATGCCAAGAAAAAATTGAAGAAATAAGAAAAGCAAAACCCCTCTCCATCTCACAGTCATCCCTCTCACCCGACTGCTGTTGCTGTTCTAAAGCTGAAAGAAGGTTAAAAAGAGGAGTTGCACTAATATTGCTAAAGTTTATAGAATTATATGATACTGACAAGTACCCACTGTTTCTTTCACTCTCTTATGTGTGTATGTATATATATATATATATATATATATATATATATATATATATATATATATATATACACATACACACACATATATGTATAA
Organism: Octopus bimaculoides; assembly: GCF_046866305.1. NCBI lineage: Eukaryota > Metazoa > Mollusca > Cephalopoda > Octopoda > Octopodidae > Octopus > Octopus bimaculoides. Next base: position 6,530,306 of record NC_142947.1, read on the forward strand.
AACACTTTTCAACTAGTCATAATTACTACAGATTCTTTGACATAAACAATGTTAAGGTCAGTTACACTTGTATAAAAAATGTTACCAGCATAATAATAATTTGTTAAATTTCAAAGGCAATTGTGAATAGCATTGAAGAATCTGAGTGTAACTGCTATCCTATTGAAAGATATTTAATGAAAATCACTTGTCTATGAAACAAATAGTAACTCAGAAACAAAAGAATTTTATTGATATGAACAAAAGTAGCTTTAAAAGCAGTTTTCTCTGTAATAAATCTACTTTAAAGAACAAGAAAAAGATGAGTGCCACAGCCTTATCCAGTTATATATTGGAAATGTAAGTACAAGATAATGACCATTTCAATATCAGCTGGTTAGTTACAGAGCACAGTATACTTAACAGAAATGAACAGGCAATACAAACTGTGCACCGCAGAGAAATACCATATAACAAAAGTTAAGTTATTTTTAACAAAAATACAGGAAGAATGTCAAAATACTGATAGATAAACAAATTTTGTCTAGAAATTATAATAGTAAACTAGATTGAATTGATCTACCAGACAAATAATAGAACCAACAAGGTGTAAGCAAGAGGACCAATCAGATATAAATAGTAAAACCAACAAGTTTGCAACATGTAATCTTACAGCATCTGGACATTGTTGGGGGTCAGTAACTAGCAACCGAACAATATAAAAGATTTATGGGGAACTAGTGATTGCTGCATGGAGGACAAGGAAGGTTTTATTGTATGGTCTGTTTCTTTGACATCTCACTAGACCTGGCCATTTTCTGTTGCTATGTTGGTGGAGGGGAAGGTGTCTGGTTTCCCTTGTGTTTTGTTTCAATTCAATTCAAATTTGAACCGTAGATGCAACCATGATGTTCAGATGATCCGATGAATTAGCTTTCTTTATTTGCATCAATTTGTGAATATACAGTTGTATTGTAGAACATTGAGCAATACATATTGTTGTAAACATAGATGTATAGTTTTGCGAACCATAATTAATAGTACGACATGATGAAAGTTATGAAACAGCTGTAATCACATGATAGTCATACAGAAAAAATAAATTTACATTCACTTCTCACATCTAACATTATGCTTCATTTAATCCGTGCAGAAAAATTTATTGTTTGGATTTCTTGGATTTTGACTTACACAGACACATTACAAACACACATGCATCTGTTTACTCATTCACTGGTTTTAGTTATTGAATTGTGGTCATACTGGAGAACAACCTTCAATAGCTGAGATTTTGCCCCTCACACCTCTTCACTACCATCTCCTCTCTTTTTCCAACTGAGGTAATCATGTATCTCCTCTACAGCAAGACACCCCTTTCTGTTCCTCTGTTATACTTTCAGCCCTCATCCCCTGGCATAAAGCCACCTTCCTCCTTGGGGACTTCACTAGAGTCAGTGCCACATAAAAAGCACCCAGTACACTCTGTAGAGTGGTTAGTGTTAAGAAGGGCGTCCAGCTGTAGAAACCATGCCAAAGCAGAGAGTGGAGGTTGGTGCAGTTCTCTGGTTTACTGGCTCCTGTCAAACTGTCCAACCAAAGCCAGCATAGAAAAAGGGATGTTGTCCAGGCTGGTATTGGATGATACTACACACACACACACACACACACTGGTATATATTTTATAAAATAAAATTGTAAAATAGAACACATAGAATGAATTCTATGAAACAACATACATTATGTGAAACTTCAAATAATAATTTCTTAGGTTTTATATACACGTACATACGTGTACATATATATATATATATATATATATATACACACACACATATATATATATATATATATATAATGGATTCTCTCGGCATGAACAACAAATGAGCATTCAGTAAAATAAAGCAGTAATCATGCTCTATGAACACGAATGTGTCTCTTGAGGCCTGCTGGTGTCATGCAAACCTTTTGGCAAATGGAACAACTTAAGGACTCAGTTTGCTCAGTTTGGTCTTGGAATTACTTCATAAATGGTATATTTGGAATATTTTGTCTCTGAGATTCGTTCAAGGTCTACTTTCTACGGCTTCAACATCACATCACAACAGATGTCACTACTGTCAGTTTTCTGTCTCTCTTTCATATGTATGTGTATATATACATATATATATATATATGCGTGGTGTGTGTGTGTGTGTGTGTGTGTGTGTGTGTGTGTAAATATATATATGTAATATACATATATATATATATATATATATATATGAAATTAGAGACACATATCACAACTATGACTTCAGTATCTCTACAACTTGACACATCACAACTACTTAATAGTTTATATATATATATATATATATATATATATATATATATATATATATACACATATATATATATATATATATATATGTATATATACACATATAGATAGATAGATAGCTAGATAAATATAGATAGATATTACTATTCTTGTTTTCCTACAACAAAAGGCTGAACTAAAGCAGAAGTTAAGCAGAAAATAATAATAACAATAATAATAATAATAATAATAACAATAACAGCAGCAATAATAAAAAAATAATAACAGCAAAACAAGAGCAATAATAATAATAATAATAGTAGCAATAATAACAACATTGATTACAACAGCAATAATAATAAAAAGAATACAATAAAAATAAACATGCCAAGCTTGGATAGTTTCATAAAGCAAAGACAAACAAATATAAAAAAAAGAGCATCTGTGAATAAGGCAGGCTGGCAGGCAGGTTGGCTGGTCGTAAGATATATATATATATATATATATATATATATATATATATATATAAAATATATAGTTTTAGGGAAAATAACCAATTATCAAGAACTCATCGATGAAAATCCACTATCACATATAGAAAAATTAATAATTAAAAGCACAATAAATGAGTATAATATAAAGTAAAGTAAATATCATAAGATAAATATAATAAAAAGATTACACGTGTTTCATAACCAATTTTCAAATAGAAAAGAAATTTAAATCGATTAAAATCAATTGAAATTATCGTTCCTAATATTATTATTATATATATATATATATATATATATATATATATGTAGATGGATGATGAATGGATGTATAAACAGATTCAAAAACATATATGCAAACAGATATTTTAACAGATATATTTGCTTCAGACTAACACACACACACACACACACATCAACAGGCATGGCTTTAGGCACAAGCATGGTCAGTTGGTTAAAGAGTTTGCTTCCCAACCATATGGTTCCAGGATGCTCTTCCTATCACCAATCCTCACTTGTTTCCAAGCAAAGTGATAATATTTCTTCATGGCCAGATATGCTTTTCACAGTTGACTGGAAACAAACATCACCACTTGTATGACACGGATGCTCGTTTACAACCATCATCATGGCATGTCAAGTCAAAGGTACACACACACACAATGAACTTTAAGTTTCTACCTATCAGATCCACTTATAAGGGTCTGGTCATTCTGGGGCTATAGTAAAAGATTCTTGCCCAAGGTGCCACGCAGTGAGATTGAACTCAAGACCACATCGTTGGGAAAACAAACCTCTTAATCATACAGCTATACCTGTGCCTATGATACAGCCATGCCGGCACCTACAAATGTAGAAAAGTAGAGACACACGCAGACACCTATCATGACAGTGACAGAATAAGACAGGGACAGGCTGACACATAGACAGGTAGATAGGCAGACAGAGAAATAGGTAAACAGAGAGATGTCTTTGCAAACAAAACAGTTTCAAGATAATTTTGGCAAATTAAAGAGAAATCATTCAAAATTTCAAAACATCGGAATAGAAAAATATTCATTGTTTAAAATAATTTTAGTACAAATACATCTTATGTATGTTGTTTTCTGGCAGTTATGTAAAAAAAACGTAGGCAGGTAGGTAATTAAGTAGGTAGGTAGGTAGGTGAGTGGGTAGATATTTGGGGATGTAGGTAGGTACAAAGGTAGGTAAATAGATATGTGGGTAGGTAGGAAGGTAGGTATGTTTGTGCCCATGGTCGTCTGCCCATGGTTCCACATGGTGGAACTGAACAGCAAATCATGTGGTTGGGAAGCAAACCCCTTTAACCATACAGCCATGGATGCACATGAAGACACGACATTTTGGACAACCAGAGACATCACAGCCAATCATTGACCTCTACCACCATAAATACCATTTTGCAGACAGTGTGTGTGTGTGTGTGTGTGTGTGTGTGTGTGAATGAGTGTTATGTAAGGTAACCAGGTGTATATAGCTAGGCTTAAAGGTCCACTAATAAGTACATAGTGTGTGTGTGTGTATATATATATATATATATATCATCATCATCATCATCATCATCATCGTTTAACGTCCGCTTTCCATGCTAGCATGGGTTGGACGATTTGACTGAGGACTGGTGAAACCGGATGGCAACACCAGGCTCCAGTCTGATTTGGCAGAGTTTCTACAGCTCGATGCCCTTCCTAACGCCAACCACTCAGAGAGTGTAGTGGGTGCTTTTACGTGTCACCCGCACGAAAACGGCCACGCTCGAAATGGTGTCTTTTATGTGCCACCCGCACAAGCCAGTCCAGGGGCACTGGCAACGATCTCGCTCGAAAATCCTACAGGAGCCAGTCAGGCGGTACTGGCAACGGCCACGCTCAAAATGGTGCATCTCATGTGCCACCCGCACAAGAACCAGTCCAGGGGCACTGGCAACGATCTTACTTGGCTTGCCGGGTCTTCTCACGCACAGCCCATTTCCAAAGGTCTCGGTCCGTAGTCATCTCGGTCCGTATATATATATATATATGTATATATATATATATATAATCGTGTAGTGTTTCCAGCAACTTTACAATTAGAGGATGCTTATAAGGAAAAAAAAAGAGCAGCAGGTGTAATCCAAGGGAAATCCTTGTTAATTTAGTGTCAGCGCATGACATGATGATACACAGGTAATCAATTAATAAACAGGTGAGACATGAACAATAAAAACAAAGACCAATAACAAAGTGTAAAGTCAACATATCAAACAGCATGGAATACATGAGATAAATCAATGTGTGTGTGTGTGTGTGTGTGTAAATATATATATATATATATATATATATATATATATATAAATATTTATATATATATATATATATATATATATATAAATATTTATATATATATATATATATATATATATATATAAATATTTATATATATATATATATATATATATATATATATATATATATAAATATTTATATATATATATATATATATATAATATATATATATAAATATTTATATATATATATATATATATAAATATATATATATATATATTTATATATATATAT
>NC_142947.1:6536153-6661153 GCF_046866305.1 Octopus bimaculoides
CACCAGCATGGACAAAAACAGCTAAATTTTTCTCAAATTACACATCTTAAAAAGAGAGGAAAATGTTAGATGATGTAGTCCTAGATATACAATGGCCTAGCAAAGTGGTCAATAGTGACCCATGAGGTGGGGGGGGGGATATATGTGGCTATCCAAGAGATTAACAAGCATCTGAAATGATTTTGAGTATTATGGATGCTGAATTAGGGAAGGATGCTGTAGTTTTAGGTTAAAATGCATTGATTTTCCAGCAAAATATTGAAGCACTATTAACTAGTATTCACTTAACACATATTTCAAAGCAGACGTTAAACGATGATGATGATTCACATTAAATATATTATATATCAGGGGCGGCAAGCTGGTAGAACCGTTAGGACACCTGGCGAAATGCTTAGTAGCATTTCAGCTGCCGTTACGTTCTGAGTTCAAATTTCGCCTAGGTCAACTTTGCCTTTCAACCTTTCGGGGTCAATTAAATAAGTACCAGTTACGCACTGGGGTCAATGTAATCGACTTAATCCCTTTGTCTGTCCTTGTTTGTCCCCACTGTGGGCAATAAAGAAATAAATATATTATATAACAATATGACTGAATTTGTATGGTTCTTTATCAATTTCGTTAAATATCATCATTAAATTTTAAATATTTCTTATTAAAAAATGATAATCTTTGCCTCAATAAAACTATCTGACCCATGGAAGCTTGGAAAAGGGAATGCTACATGATGATGATGATGATGACTATCTACACTTTCACACCCTCTTCTACAACAACAATATTTACCTCATATTCCCCGGTTCTGTTCTGGATAACAACTTCATGTAAATGTTGAATTGTTTCATTGACAATATTTTCAAATAACGCCGGCTGGAATTGAAACAGGAGACAATGGATTAGTTTAGACAGAATTAACAAATAATGGTGGCTGGAATTGAAACCAGACTGAGTTCAGCTGATCTCTCTTTTTCTGTCCACAAAGACATCATATTTACACTTGTCTATACATACAGTGTTGATTAAAAATCTATACATTTATTCCATAGTACTGTATACAGCATTATCACATTTCCCCATTTCAGAATATGTTCCTACAATATTTTACTATACTCACAGTACAACACAATTTTCTATGATACCTTACAATTTTCTACAATACTCTGCAGCAGTGTTTCTAAACCTTTTTACCCTTGTGTAACTCTTAAAATAAATTACATGTCTCAAGGAAACCCCGCACAAAAAAATTATATACCATATCTTTCTCATATTTTTTTCATCCTAGTTCACATGGTAAATATCATATATATATATATATATGGTTGCTATATTTTTTTGATAACATAAGTTAGCTAGGATGATGTCTATATTACAATATTACACTAAACAATAATATGTTGCACATGTATAGTAATATTACGATCATGAAATTAGCACTAACTTATCTCACTCTTTCTCATGGAACCCCAAGGAACCTTTTGCGGAACCCTAGGGTTCCAGGGAACCCTGGTTGAGAAACACTTCTCTACAATATTCAGTAATTCTCTACAGTACTAGAATACTCTACACTATTCCATAATACTCTGCAAATCCTCTACTTACAAGCTGGGTTGTGCCGCCATATTCATCGTCAGCTTCAACATTCCATGTTTCTTTGGTGTGTAGACATTCCACATCTAAAAATAATAAAAATACTTTGAAAAAATATAAACAAAACATACCAAAAACAACACAATGGTTCTTTTATTCTTTCATTGGTTCCAACCAATGGACTGTGGCCATGCTGGAATACCATCTCCAAGGGTTTCAATTGATTTCTTTGATTCCTTTAACACACAACAGTCCATTGCTGGACACACCCTTCTTCAAGCCTCTCCCTGTCTGTTACCATTCTTGTACCTCCACCCCATCATCATCACCCTCATGTATTCATCAATACCACCCCTCAATCAACTGTGGGTGGGCCCCCTTAGTCTCCTGGCAACCAATATTTTTAGACCCAGTCCACCACTGACAACATCTATTATGATATCCTTTCTTCTACGGATGATATTACCTGGATAGCAATCTAGTTGGTCATTACTCTTTTGACATAAATCTGATCCTACCAGCTAAGGAGACATTCCACCTCCATCTCAGTCCCCTCTGGTGGAATCCATTCCATTGTTCTTTTCAATCCTCTGTTGCCCTTTTTTCTGGCCACAGTTCTTGCCCACCCACTTTCCCTAGTTTTACTTTATTTTCTTTTTTTTTTTCCTGCTATTTCTTGAAGAATTTCTCTCTAATTTCTGTAAATTTTATACTAAAAAAAGGAGGAGCTCTCCAGCACTCACCTGTGATGGCCTGTTTCAGTAATGTAAACATGCAGTGGGTTCGCATATCGAATGCCAGTTCTTGGATCAGATCCGTAGAATCAGTCGGCAAATCAAGATTGGTGAGGGATGAAACGCAGGAACTGAAGGGGAAATGGAAGAAGAATATAGAGAACGCATTTGCGAAGTATTGAATTGTTTAGATGATGATGATAATGCAGTTGGTAGTAGTCATGGTGATAATGGTGGAGATGATGATACAGGTGGTGGTGGTGAGGATGATAATGGTGATGATGGTGGTGGTGGTGATGATGGTAATGATGATGATTGTTTTTGTTGTGTAGATCCCCAGATCAGCTCTGTTCAGACTTAGGCATCCGACCAACTCAGCCATAGCCACCACCACTACCACCAACAACACCATCAATTAAGTGATGAGCCTACTAAGGAATCTCTACGCAGTCATTTAATCTGATAGAAACAGCCATCGAATATCCTTAAAACCACTGTCTTAAACATGCGGAGCATAATGTAGTCCTAGATACACTGTGACTGGAAAACAGCAGACAAGTTGGTTAAGGCTGGAATACCACTGATCATAGCTCAGCTCAATCGCCACTGACCTGTGGCTAAACAACAACAACAACCATAGATCAGGGCTAAATGGTTACAGTAACAATCAAAGGTTTGCTGGATCAGGGCTGACCCAGGGTTATACCACCATAGAGATTCTAGTAATTATCAATTAGATATTATTAACAGGTTTAAATATTTACCGAACACATCGAACACAGTGTGGCAGCCAGGCAAAAGGGATCTCCTGCTTGTTTTCTGGCCAGATTCCATATTTTTCCCGTTCTTCTCTCGGTAGATTTTCCAGAGACTCCGGTAAGAACGCAGCACGGACCAGATTGGCAAAGAATGTTATGACATCCGACACCATTTGCTGTGAGAAAAATAATCATATAAGCAAATAAATATAATAAATATATATTTGTCTGTTCTACATCTGTATTTCCATGTTAGCATGGGTTGGATGGATATGTTATTGAGGCACTGTTTGACAACCAGATGTGCTCCTTGCCAGTTTTACAAAGAAGGAAGGTTTTATTTCACTCGTCAGGATGGCTCGTTAGCAAAGAACTGATCGTAATGCTTGCCAACATCATTTGCAGCTCAATATTTTTCATTGCAAGGATGCGGAAGAAAATATACATATAGACAGATGTACACACAGATGTTGGCGGCACATGGCTTAGTGGTTAGGGTATTGGACTCTTGATTGTAAGATTGTGGTTTCAAATCCTGGAGCGAGTGATGCGTTGTGTTCTTGAGCAAAACACTTCATTCCACGCTGCTCCAGTCCACTCAGCTGGCAAAGAGGAGAAAGCCTGCAACAGACCGGTGTCCCATCCAGGAGATGAATTCATACACCACAGGAACTGGTAAACTGGCCCTTACAAGTCTGTATGACTTGGGAATGATCTTCATGCTTCATTCATCCGTACATGCATGCATGCACACAACTGAGTTCCATACAGTTTGGGTCTACCTCTTATGCCAACCACTCCAAGAGTGTAGTGGGTGCTTTTTACGTGCCACCGGCACGAGGGCCAGTCAGGCGGTACTGGCAACGGCCAAGCTCAAAATGGTGTTTTTTACGTGCCACCTGCACAGGAGCCAGTCCAGCGGCACTGGCAACGACCTCGCTCGAATGTTTTTTTCACGTGCCACCAACACAAGTGCCAGTAAGGCAGCACTGGTAACGATCACGCTCAAAGGGTGCCATTTACATGCCACTGGCACGGAAGCCAGACAGCTGCTCTGGCAATGAAACAAGTAAAAGCAGTAAAAGAATATATATCTACAATTATACAGGTGTGTGAGTGTATATATATATATATATGAGAGAGAGAGAGAGAGAGAGAGAGAGAGAGAGAGAGAAAGAGAGAGAGAGAGAGAGAGAGATGTAGGTAAGTCTACTGATATATTTAAATAAGAAGTCTTTACCTTGAACTGTAAATGTTTGTTTGAGTCAATTTTGAATGATTTGTCTCCCGTCTGAAGCAGAACGATTGCAAAATGTCCAATTAATATAACATCACAAAGACAGGTTAAAGTGAAATAACAATGACACAAAAACTATTACCATCACTACTACTACTTTTGGTATCACCACCACTACTACTACTAACAGACCAGTGGAGTAGCTTGCACAGCCACTTGGCATGTTCAGGGCACTGGAAAAATCTAAACATTTATTCTTTTCAATAGCTAGGCTGAATATACTTATATAGTCAAAACATTCCAATGTATATATATATATATATATATATATATATATAAACCCTTGCGTAACCCTTAAAATAAATTACATGTCTCAAGGAACCCCAACACAAACAAAATTATGACAGAGTCCTGTCATCATTCTTGCTGACTAAAACCGTCGTCATCAAATCTCCAAACAGCATGCCTTGCTCTGAATACCAGAGAGTCACAACTACAACATCAATCATACAATAAAGAGTGATGGGTTTATAAAGGTACTTCTAAACATTTGTATATCCAGAAGTAAAACCAATCTCTAGGAGTAATTCTAGACATTTGTAAGTAAAACTGTCAATAGGGACAATTCTAAGCAATTGTAAGTGAAACTGATCCCTAGGGGTGCTCCTAAATGCTTGTATACCCCAAAGTAAAGCTGATCAGGGGTTACTGAACATCAAAACAAAATCCAGAAAAATATTCTGAGTAAAACACTTACTTCTTTATGAATGAGACTGCCGGCAAAATATGCATGTCCTAGTTTCCAAAAATCAGGAAAATTCTCAGTGACAATATCATTGAGTTCTTCAATGAACATAACTTTCTGTGGTGTCTTGAAGCGAGTGGCTGCAACAAATTATTTTAAAATTATTTTTAAATAAGTTCAAAGCAAGATAATAATTTTTCCAAACAATCAATCTCGTTTTAGTATTTACATTCTCCAAGAGACAAACTAATGTCAGTGGCCTGGTGGATAAGAGTGTTACTACCCTTTTAAATTGTAATGTCTGGCTAAAGTATCGATAATTCTGAGAATCTCCACATTAGATCTCACCACCACCACCCAAACCATTAACCAAAGAATTCAATTAATTAACTCACTTGTTGACTGGTCCTGTACTGAAGTAAGATTGCTGGATTTATCTGGCAAGAAAAAATATTGAAAAATATGACAGTCACAAAAAGGCTCATCTGAGGAAGGGTAAGAATTGGTTTATCTGAAATAAAAGACTAAAAGAAAGAACTTACTGCGACCATAACCAGTCTGGTGTGGAGACATTGGTGTAGTCTGCTTCCTTTCAATCGTACAATCTTCTTTTTTCAGTTTTTTACCTTTTTCCAAGAAAAACAAATTTTTTAAAAAACAAGTTAAAATTTACTATCAAACAATTATTTTCGTCATCACATTTACCGCAAAATGCAAAAAATCGAAATTAATGATGATGATGGATGATAGGAAAGATAAATGCTGAACTACCTTCTATAATATGTTCATTGCGACAATGAGACAACATGGTCATCAACCAATTCTGTTGGTTGTTGAGACATTCCCAGGCAGGTTCACCTCCGGATTCAAGACTCACCAGGTATCTACAGGGGAAACATACACAGACATTGACAAACAATTTATCAAAACTAGGGAAAAGACAACATCAGGCTCCTCCTCCTTTAACATCCATTTGCCATGCTGGTATGAGTTGGTTGGATAAGCCATTGTCCTCTCAACCAATCATCCAGGAACTTCAAGCCTTTGAAGTCATGTAGAATAGGCAATACCTCACTTGAAAAAGGAGGTAAGGGTTAGCATCAGGAAGGGCATCCAGTTGTAGAACAAGACCTCATTCATCTATTTGTAAATAGTTACAATGTGGAGGTGCAGTCAACTATATATGCATCTAACCCATGCTAACATGGAAAAACAGACATAAAATGATGAAATGATTATAAATATATTTATAATCATTATATGTGCTGGTGCCACGTAAAATGCACCCAATACACTCTGTAAAGTGGTTGGCAATGAAAGGTAATGATGACCTCAGTGAGATTTAAACTCAGAACACAATCTCTCTCACACACACACACACACAACAAGAATTCTTACCGTATTAGTTTCTTTTGTTCCTCCAAAGAGTTTGGAAGTTCCAGGAGTTTGTTATGTAACATCTTCCGGAACAGGTTTATTTGTTCCTCGACTTCTTTATAGACTGCCGAGAAGAAGCGTTACAAGTCGTATTATATACACACATAATATATACATATAATATATATAATACTATATACACACATCACAATATATAATGATTAAATGCCTGGACACTCAAGGTGCAACAGAGTGAGATATAAAAAGTATTTACATAATAAATAGAGATATGTATAAGAGTATATTATATTATTAAATGAAGAAGGCAGTCAGAATTTGGATAAATGCTATTTATTGAGTACTTTCATCCCCTTCAGGGATTCATCATAAACTGAGTGTGTGTGAGTGTGTGTACATGTATATTTGTGTATGTGTGTGTGTATCTTTTACTTTTTTTCTTGTTTCAGTTATTAGGCTGTGACCATGCTGGAGTACCACTTTGAAGAGTTTTTAGTTGAATGAATCAACCCCAGTAATTCATTTTTCGCCTGGTACTTTATCAGTTCCTTTTGCTGAATTGCAAGGTTATGGCGACATAAACAAACCAACACTGGTTGTGAAGCAGTAGTGAGGTATCAAACACAGACACAAAGACACACACACATTTATACGATAGGCTTCTTTCAGTTTCCATCTACTAAATCCACTCACAAGGCTTTGGTCGGCCCGAGGCTATAGTAGAAGACACTTGCCCAAGGTGCAACACAGTGGGACTGAACCTTGAACTATGCAGTCAGGAAGCAAACTTCTTACCACACAGCCATGCCTACACACACAATCACATTTAATATGTTGATATTCTTATATCTCTTCTGAATATATTGGTCAACTTGGCCAAGTTATGAGAGTGTAAAAAATACGGAAGGGAGTAAACAAAGCAATCAGTAAATAAAGAAAAATGAGAGTTTACCTTTCTTAAATATTTGCACCTGTGTATCAGCAAACAGTGATCTTGCTCGAACAAAATCATTAATGACTAGATTGTAGTCTCCCTGAAAGAAGATAATTACATTGTTTAATTAAGCTGTTAATTAAGAGATCATAATTCAGGTGTTCAAGATAAAAGTTCAGAGGGCAGTGACTGTCAGCTTCATCTGAATCATCATCAGACATGCATACACATACAGATATGTATGCATGCGTATGCATATATATATATATATATACATACATACATATATATATATAAGTGTGGATGATGTTACGATGATGATAGTTGCCATTTGCAAGCAAATATGAACTGCTGCTAGCATGTATCATACTTTCACTAATTGTTTTAGGTGCTTGTGTAATCAATTGTGCAAACATAGACACCTTCCCTCAGCTGGTTCTGCACTCTAATGCAACAGAAAATGAAGTGCTTTGCCCAAGAACACGACACATCACCCAAAACTGTATGGTCATGAGCCCAACATCCAAAACCCTAGGCCATGCAAGTTCATTATGATATATATATATATATATATACATATAACATACATATTCACAACTGTGTACTTATCATCCTCACTTATCCACGTTTGCAGGGCTCAGATAGAAATGGTTGAAGCAGGCATTCTATGACCAAGATACTCTTCCTGCAGCCAACCCTGACCTGTTTCCAAGCAAAGTAATATTTCCCCATGGCCAGAGGTGGTTTCCCGTAGAAGACTGGAAATAATCGACATTGCTTTTTTACAACCATCACATGATGTCAAGACAAAGATACACACAAACACATACTCCCTTTCTCTCTCACTCACACAATGGGCTTCTTTCAGTTTCCATCCACTAAATAATCTCACAGGGCTTTGGTCAGGCTTGGAGCTATAGTAGAAAAAAACTTGCCCAAAGTGTTACACAGTGCAAGTGAGCCTGAAACCATATGGTCAGGAAGACTTCTGTAGAAAACATGTCGAGCGATGGGATATATCACCTTACTTGAAAACAGGGAAAGTTGGTGACAGGAAGGGCATCTAGCTTTAGAAAAGTCTGCCTCAACAAATTCCATCTAACCCATGCAAGCATGGAAAAGAAGATGTTAAATGATGATAATTATGACACACACACTTACCCTTTGTATATTGCGTTCAATATTAAGAGGAAGGTAGAATAGGAATTTGAATCTGTGTAAAACACTGAGAGCATTGCGTGTGGAATCTGCTTTATCCTTGCGACCGAGAACTTCTTGGAACAAGCCATCAGCACATGACTTAGCCTCTGAAAATAAAAAAAAGTAATTAATTAAGTTTATTAATTAGAGTGAAAAGAAAATTTTAAAATAAATATAAACAAAAATAAAAATTAGATAAATGAAACTGAAATTAAAAGTAATTGATTTGTTGATATTTTGGTTATTTATTTGAATATATAAATAAATAAATAAAAGACTAAGATATTCTTTTCTATTCTAGGCACAAGGCCCGAAATTTTGGGGGGGGTTGGGGGAGGCGATTAGATTGACCCCAGTATGTAACTGGTACTTAATTTATCGACCCTAAAAAGGATGAAAGGTAAATTCAACCTCGGCAGAATTTGAACTCAGAAAGTAAAGACAGATGAAATACCGCTAAGCATTTCGCCCAGCATGCTAATGTTTCTGCCAGCTCGCTGCCTTAAAAGACTAAGATATTGTTGGTGAAATGGAAACGGTACTTACGCATCAAGAGAACAGCATATGAATTCATACAGTCACCACGAATATCATCAGTAGCAAACATTCTATTCATAGCTGAAAACAATAGAAATTAAACCATATATATATGTGTACATGTGTGTGTTGTGTGTAATGCACAATACATGGATCTAAATAATCCAGTGGTAATCACAAAGAAGCTCCTTTAGTGGACCATGCCACAAACGAAATAGTAAACCAACATGTAGGAGATTAATGTAGCGTCCCTATGTTGTTGGAATCCAGTGAATCCAATGAATGAAGAAATATTTCATGAGGCATATACAGAATATAAAGAAAGTCAGTGGGTAGGAGATGAAAGGTAACGTTGGCACGGGCAGCATTTGAAGTAAAGGGTCGTAGCTAACATATTGCAAGGGATTTTGTCGAATGCTCTGGTTGAGTGCATCAATAAATTAATGTCATACCTGATAAACTTGACAAGCAATCGATAGTTGAGGATAAATTTGACTTCATAAATGCAATTGGTCCTTCAGATCTCTGGGCTGCTTTCCGCTTCATGTAACCAAGGCCAGCTTTCAAGTCATCAAAACTGAAAAGAACAAATAGGTTTTGAGCAAGCATGTATGTATATGTGTGTGTGTGTGTTGATATATATATGTACCCTTTTACATCTTAGAAACAGAGGAGGACTCATAACATAAGGTACATCTAGATATTGCTAAAAGACAGGAGGTCAAACCTAATCAAAAGCATTGAAGCCATGACCATCCTACATTATTAGAGATGTCAAGAGCTACATTATGTGACCTGTCCTTGAAATGGGAGATATGATTTGAGAGAGATTTGGTTGCTATTTCTAGAAGGTTTATCAAAGCTCCTTTTTGGGTGTTCTCCGAGTAACACAAAAATGCAATGTAAAAATAAAAGAATTTCTCTTACCTTGTAGAGTGATGGTTCTCCAAGAGATACCAAGCTGGTGAAAAATTCTCCAAAGACATTTTACCAGAAGCTAGAAGAAATGTTGGAAAGAAAAGATGAAGTCCACAATGAAACAAAGACAAGACAAATACACACACACACACACACACACACATATGTATGGTCATTTTTCCAGCGTTCACCACTTTATCTCATTATGGCTTAACAACCCTCACTGTTTGTTTTTACTGCTTTATTCTTACTGTCCTGTTTTTGTTACCACTTTAACACTCCACAAAAAATCCAAAATTTTATTTAATTTGCTTTGCAGAAAGGACTGTTTTAATGAAGTCGCATCTTGTCCCAACGTTCGAAACGCGGAGTAGATAACACAGGAGACAACTGATGAAGGGATTGTTCTTTATGTTGCCTGTCTCGTTTCTCTATTTGTTTCTTTCACTGTTCGAAAAAAAGTTCGTTTTCCATGCTTTTGCTTTTTATGTTCTCGTTTCTCATTTTGTTCATGTTTTTTTGACGTCCTGTACCTATATATGCATGTATATATACATATATATGTAGGCATGTACATGTATCTGTGTATATATGCATATATATATATATATATATATTATTTATATTATATATGCCACAGAACCTCACAAAACTAGACACCAATATCTAAGCCTAACTAAGTTACCTATGAAAAAAAACAAATGATGCCAAAGTGATCCCCACAAACTATGATTCCACAAACACTTTCCACTTTACAAGAATAAAGGACAACCCAGGACAATGAGACTAAGAGATAAGAAATTCACAGTTGATGCATAACAAATCTATTCCCATCATCAGCTGCTCAAACAGATATCATTATGGTTTCGACACTTGGGCAGATACCATTGGGCAGGGTCCACAGTGTTAAAAATATAAAAGCTGCATGGGAATCCACCAGCTTATTACTGTAAGTAACAAAATACGAGTAAACATATATACATATGTGTGTGTGTATGGCAGTATGGTATTACATTTAATGATAATTAGATTAAATATTTTATCCTTACATGCAGTAACTCCTTCTCCACACAATAACTTGTCCCTAGATGCATTAACTTACCCTACATGTAGTAAAAGCACCTCTACATCCAGTAACTCCCCCCCCCCCCCCCTACACAGAATAACTCTCCCCCTTTGTACACTCACGACGTTCATTACTATCCTTTTAAAAAGAAAAGTTGAAAGAACAAAATTCATCAACTTACCTTCTGGAAACATCTCAAGCAATTCGTCTTCTTTAAATTTTGGTCTGGAAAAATTATTTAGAAAAACAGAAATTTATGAATCATGGAAGAAAGAAAGAAAGAAAAGGAGAACTACAAAGAAGAGAACAAGAAAGGAAAGAAGGGAAGAAAGAGAGGGAGAAAGCAAAAGATGTAAAAACTGGATAAAGTAGTCCAAGACACCTTACATCAAAAGCAAAGATGACAGTCACAGCCAGAAACAACAGCAATAACATCAACAACATTACAGAATAATTATTATATTCTAATTAATAATTTACACTTGGAAAAAGTCTTCTGTTGTTAACTAAAATCTTGTGGATGGCACTAGGTAGATGGAAACTGTGTGGAAGCCTGTCAAAGGAACCATTCCAGTTGGTTGATTGGTAAACTTAATCCATTACCCATTGCCCAGCAGCTAAGCCTTGGGTGCTTCTAGAAGGATTCACTCTGTTACCAGTATTCCAGACAGAACTTTGACCTGAAAAGAATTTCATCTCTACCTTCTGCCAGTCTTGGAGATTCCTGAGAATGGTAAAAAATTGCCTCCCTTCCACCTCTGACTACGTCATGCTTGACAAAACAAGAGACCACATTGGCTGGATTTATTAATCTAACATGAATTCACAAGTTCAAATCACACGAGAGATGCTCTTGAGATTCCAAAAAGGAAGGAATCTGGATCACCAAGCATAAAAGACTGAGAAATTCTGATATTTAATTTTAACTTACTGTGTTCCTTCATCAGAAAGACCAAGAGGATCTTCATTGTCTTTGATTAACATTGGAGAAGACGCTCGACCACGACCAAGATTTGACAAAACTGTTTGAGATTCATCAATCCAGATTGCAGATTCTTGAAGTGGGCCTGTTTTAAAAGAAATTTAAGCACCTATGTGATAACTGTAAACCTACTTTTGGGCCACCCTGTATATATATATATATATATATATTTATGGAATTTACAAAAAAACAAAACAAAAAACAGAGATGGGTGTATAAACAACAAACAGATGTATTAGTTTAACGCTCGGGATGTGAGAAAGTATTTTACGTTTCGAGCCGACGCTCTTTGACAGAAAGGAACACAGAAATAAGCAGAGAGAGAAAATAAAAAAAAGCTTTAGTGGCTACCGATCAATCATATATATATATATATATATATATATATATATTTATATATACAAAGGGAGGGGAGAGAGAGTGAGAATGAGAGAGACAGAGACATACACAGAGCATTCATTCGTTTTATTTTTGCTTTTCTATTTCTTTTTTTTTTTTTTTGCTAGCATGAGTTAGAATAAATTACTGAGGCACTATTTTTATGTATGTGTATATGTATATGTGTGTGTCTTCACAATGACATTTGCACACATCTCCTGTAAACAAATGTGTCGCATAATTCACCGGTTTCAGTGTGGTTGTTTGACCTGCTAGAAATAACAGTTAAATCTCCTGCAACTTACACATTCTACTTTCTTAAGAGAAAACAAAGGACACGATGAATAACATAGTCCAAGATATGTTAGGTCTGAATGAAAGACGAGATGGTCACAGCTGGAACGTCTTTGATCATAGTCTGCTGAATCATGACTGACCCAGGGGACAAAACAACAAGAACACACAGAAAACAAAGTCTAACAACATCTCCAACATAAAAGACAGCCATATTCTACAAAGTTCCTGCGAGTCTAAAACAAGACAGACATGTTACCTATTTGAATGAAATAGCCACGGAAGCCAACGGTACAACTTCCAACACCACCAGTTCTTGTGCTTACGATGATTTCTCCCTTTCCTTTACCGGGGCCGGTACGAGCCACAATTTTACTCGAAGTCTTCCATTCTGCTGATAACAGGCAGTCGACACCACAAATCTTTAAACCTGAAAATACAAAACAACAGGAGTTAGAAATTAACTCGGGAGTCTTGGAGAATTAGTAAAGAGGTGTGTAATAGGGGGTATGTAAGGGTATATATAAAAGATAATGACTGGAGTGTATGTATATTAACCTTTTTCAGCATTCAGATTTCTGTCAAATGTAATGCTTATTTATTCACATTGGTTTTGAATTCATCATACATTAACTTGTAGCTTTGATTTCAATGATGTGATATGCTTTGCTTTAGAACGACAATGTAGGTTAGGTGTGAGAGGCTGGACATAGCCAATTGGAACATAAAACAGATTATTTGGCCAGTTTATATGGTAGATTATACAGCCATTTTAAATGCTAAAGGGACAAAGGTAGGAAAGAGGCGATGGTGACCAAGGTTAAAGATAATGAGAACACCCCAGTGCTACAGAACACCCCAGTGTTCATTTGCAGCATTCCATTTTCCAAAGAAGGAAATGTTCCAGGAACTGGAGTGTTCCTAGAACATTCCATTTCCCAAAATGGTCCCTGAAATATGAATGTTCCCTGGGACAAGAAGATTCTATTCACCAGAATGATTCCCTGGAACCTTCCATTCTCCAAAACATTCCAGAATGATTACCAAGATAAGAAAAACAACAATTAAAATTAAAAACAGGCTTACCAACAAGGTCTTTAGCATCATGTCCCAGGTTTTCACCTCTGATTGTGATCCTTGTTCCAGGAGGACCCTCCTTAGGGGACACACCAGTCACCAATGGTGGAGGGATGGGCATGGCTGGAACTGTTTAAAAACCTGAAATAAACAAGCAAAGAAATAAACATTAAATAATGTTTTCATGAAATCAGAAATGAAATTTACATGGTGTAGAGGGTAATGTTTTACCTAAATAAGTAATGAACCTATAAATTGTGAGTTCTAGCTCAGTTGGTTCTGATTGACTGACATGGAACTTTTTTTCCAAGTTAGATTGTGAGGGATGGACCACAGAACAGCTGTTCTCTAACACCTTTCATTGTTTTGTAATTTCATATATAAGACCAAGGTGCATGGCTTAACGGTTAGGATATTCGGTTCACGATCGCAATGTATCCTTGAGCAAGACTAGATGGCGGCCACACGCGCCACTACAATGTCTCCCCCCACCCCGAGTGCATAGCACAAAACAAGGAAAGATTGTAGAGGCGCGGAAACAAGATGGCCGCCGAACCCAGAAAACATGGCTAAAATTATACAATGAAAAAGCAAAAATTGTTTTGTTAAAACAAAGAATGACAAGCTCAATAAATTTGCAAAGCAATGCTGTGTCGGATGCAGTAACGGAAGCAAAACTTTTGCATCCGACACGATGTGAGTAAGAAAAAGGTTCTGTTCACCATGAAAAGCTCAGCCAGACCTAGAGATAAAGGGTCTGTGTGAAAGAAAGTTGCAACGAAGGTGTTGGCGTGAGCAAATGTGTATGCAAAGGTTGAAACAATATGTAATGTGAACATATTTTCTTTTAGTACGTTACTGTGCACAGAAATGGAAGAAAAACAATGTTTGTTTGTACAGAGAAATGAAATGCCGGCGGCACAAAAAATGTCAAATGTATATTGTTTTGGAAAGTTTCTTTGGCCAATGCACTGTCCAATAAGGGTCACTTGAGTTTTGTCGCAACGACGAAGGTGGAGTGGTTTCTGGTGTGTGTGTTTGTGATGGTATTGATGTTGGTGTATGCATTGGTAAAGATGTTGACAGTGGTGTGTGTGGTGGTAATGATGTTGACAGTGGTGTATGCATTGGTAAAGATGTTGACAGTGGTGTGTGCGGTGTTTGAAAAACGGGCACGTCGTCCACGGAAGTTGAGGGTTTGTCAAGGTACGTTTTTTTCAGACGGTCGACAGACACAATCTCTGTACGACCATTAGCGTCGACCTTGAAGAAATTCAACCCAAGACTGCGGGTTGGGCGAGGCACGTAAGGCAGCCTTAAGTTGCCTATGAAATCGCTCAACCATCCCATTAGAAGCGGGATGGTAGCTGGCGGTGCGTATTCGATGCCTTCGATGAAGGGAGTGGAAGAGAGGCAAATTTACCATTGTTGAATTTTGGCAAAGTTAAATCTAACGTCGACAAAAGAGTTTGGTCCTGCGAAATAGCAAGTAAATCAATTGCTGCAAGAGAGGAAATAGAATTGAAAGGGAGTCTCGTGAGAGCATCAACAGGGATGTTCTGCTTCTCTGGTAAATGACTGTGAAATATAGTCCAGGTGACTGAAATCACGAGGAGAGAGTTTGTCTGTTTTAGAAGACAGTGTGCACATTATATGCGCGGAATCGCTGAAAAAGTTGCGATAAATGGTGGAATCTGGTGATAAGCGCGAACCAGATCAATCTCGGAAAAGATTGTGGAACCATGTGTGCATAGGAGAGAGAGAGAAAGAAAAAAAATGTTCGTAAAAACAAAAAACAATGGTGTTTGCTTTTTTTTTTCTGTTTGTGTGAGTGTGACATATAAACACAATAATAGGCAGGCCGTCATGTACACAAAGTGTATGTGTATACAAACATGGATGCATGTGTGTGCAAGTAATACAGAGCATAGAAAAGAGTCTATAAGGGCATTAGAAGAAAGTCCAGGCACAAGGATAGTAAATACCAGTTCTCAGTTCTTCTTTTTTTTGCGTCGTCGCTTCATTTTTTTTTTTTTTACGAGTTGTTTGAGAGATAATTCCGTTATCACGTCGGGGGTCACCAGTTATATGAATTGTGTGTTGTTTTTTCTTTCTGAAATCACGTCGGGGTCACCAGTTATAAGAATTGAATGAGATATGATGGCTTGGCCATCTCTCCCCAGTTCTTATATTAATCATTAAAATCCAGAAATACAACAACACGAGGGATAATGGTAACACCAGAACATAGTTTATTCTAGGTTGGTGTAGAGCCGTTTCATTCCTGGGTGAATAGGCATGCCGCTAGAATACCAAAGGAAGATTCGACCACATGTCGGTGGAGAGCTGAGAGACACGTGCTGTCGCCACCGCTGCTACAGAGAAAAGAGAGAGAACGCTATTGCTTTCAATCCACCTGTTGCATTGCACATGCGTGCTCGGGTACTTCCGCTGACGGCTAGTCCCTTGTACATGCGCAATGGCACTTCCCAAGATGGCGGTCACACGCGCCACTACAAAAATAAGAACTGGGGTCCGTTCATTCGACTAAAACGCTTCAAGGCGGTGCCCCAGCATGGCCGCAGTCCAATGACTGAATAAAGTAAACGATAATACCATAAAATGATGACGCAGACGAAGTCATGTTGGATCTGTGGTATTTTTCATTGGCATGGAAGTAGAAAAGCAACGCCTTTGACAATTCTGTAGAATCTCTGAGAATGGTAGAGAAAAGGTGGGGTGGGAGTATTCTCAGGGTACAGCGGTGGTATGAATGTTTAGAACTGAATGAAATCTATTAAAAATACCCGAGGGTCAGCTGGGTGGAGTCAAATCAAGATGACAATTGAAGTGTACCATTCTCAATAGGAACAGCTCTCTCTCTCGCCGTCTTTCTGCTCCCCAACCACTACCAACCGTTTATGTCTTCTGAATATCAACACAGACAGTTTTGGTTAACCCGAGGCTACGGGGGGAAAAAATTGTTCTAGGTGGTATGCAATGAGATTGAACCTGAAACTACGTGATTACGAAACGAACTTTAAAAAACATCGCTCCTTAACAAACACACACACACACACTTGGTGCTATGGGTCAACCTCTACGCGGTAGTTGGACTTGTTAGTAATAACAACCAAACCTTTTTCAATAGACATCCTGCAGCAGTTAAGAAAAACGTAAAACAAGGACAAATTGAATAATGCTCTCAGAAAATAAAAGACTGGACGGTCACGGCCGGAACATCTTTTGCTCATACTATTCATACATAGGTCGGCTATTTTACTAGACAGTGACAGAAGGCTATACAACCAAAAGGCAAGAGACGCCTCTATGAAGTCGCTGGACAACAACAATAACAAATATTAATTGGTTTTCATTAATTAAGAAATAGAACTAATGAGGAGAGTATATACTTAGAAGCAGGTTCAGAGATAATTAAATATCGATTTAATAATTAATCAACGCTCTCAAATAAGTGTTCCATACCAACCTGACAAACCTTCTCTCGGATTATTATTGAAGGTTTCCAAACAAAATCAGGAGAGAGGAGTGACACACCTTCATACAGGAAGTAGACGTCTTCTTTTTCCCTTCTACGCCGACAACTTTACTTCCACTTCCGTTTCACTTTTCACGGTTCGGGTGGTTCTACTATTTTTTTTTTTTTTTTACGCATAGGAACTCTTTTGTATTCCAATTTTCAAGTTCGATAACTCTTGTCATCATCAACAATATACTGTTACTGATGTTACTACTACTACCACTACTGCTGCCGCTGCCATCACCGTCCTCATTATTTAAGTACTACCACCACCACCACCATTCTACTGGTGAACTTGAAAGTCTGGATCGATCTGCTAGAAACACCAGTCAAATCTTCCCGACTCACATTCTGTTGAACATTCAACCCGTAACGAACATGGAAGATGCGCCATCTCGCCCGAGGCCACCCTTGACCTTATCATATAAAGTTCTTGTTTTTACTGAAAAACCTCACATCAAAACATCCAAGTTAATTTATTTCCCAAATTCAAGCTTAACGATGATAAAGTTGTTTTACTAAATGCTTCATTATTTTCATAATTAATAGAAACAAAGACGCCGGAGTGGCTGTGTAGTAAATAGCTTGCTTCCCAACGACATGGTTCCGGTTTCAGTCCCACTGCGTAGCACCTTGGGCAAGCGTCTTCTACTATGGCCTCGGGCCGACCAAAGCCTTGTGAGTGGATTTGGTAGACGGAAACTGAAAGAAGCCCATCGTATGTGTGTGTGTGTGTTTGTCCCCCCCCCCCCCTCCTCAACATCGCTTGACAACCGATGCTGGTGTGTTTACGTCCCCGTAACTTAATGACCGATAGAATAAGTACTAGGCTTACAAAGAATAAGTCCCGGGGTCGATTTGTTCGACTAAAGGCGGTGCTCCAGCATGGCCTCAGTCAAATGACTGAAACAAGTAAAAGAGAGTAAATAGAGATGCTTTGGTAAATATTGTTTGAATGACGTTCGTAGTTTCGGTGAGATTTCTGGTTCTTGGTTTATATTTTCTTTTGCGTTTGCGACCGTTCCAACCTTGAACAACCTGTACTTTTGTATATCCAAGACTTGGTAGGTTATCTAATGTGTGTGTGTGTGTGTGCGCTGCGTGCTTCAAGAAAACGTTAAGATGTATTTGGCTGCCGTTTCTAGCAGAACGGGTAATAGTTCAGAGGCTTGGTCGTTGGGTTGATACATACATACATATGTATATATATATATATATACACACACACACAGGGAGAAAGAGAGAGGAGGAAATAGATGGCTATAAATACACACATACATATTATATATATATAGTAAATTTCTAATATATATATGGAAGCGAACAATCGAAAGATTGCTTATGAATCGATTGGACATTGGATCCTCGATAACACAAATAATATTTATGGTTTCGATTCAGCCGTTCCATATGGTGACTATCCAATGCATTTAATAAGGTTAATTTCAACCGTTAAATGTATATATATACATATGTATACAAACACACGCACTTTCACAAATGTTTGTTTATACAATCAGCGAAACTTTGAAAAAGGATGTATTTACTATTAGACTATTTTTTAAAGCAAATTTTGTTGTGAGGTAGCGTGGCCGAGTGGTCTAAGGCGCTGGTTTTAGGCACCAGTCTCTTCGGAGGCGTGGGTTCGAATCCCATCGCTGCCAAACAATAATTTTTTTAAGTCGGATTATTTTGAATTTGGAAATTACAATAACGTCAGAGACGTAAGGAAGAATTTGCGTGAATTTTATTTCCCTTCGTAAACGGGAAAAATCAAGTTCTTTTATGTGCGTATACGAACAGCAGTTATGTTAATGTTTGTATTTAGCGATGCGTCAGGTCGTGAGATTTTGTACATTTCAGATGATATCCGAAGACTTTGAAATTTGTAATCTAACTGCTGTTGTTGTTTAGCCCTGGGTCAGTCCATGATCAAACACGAACCAACTGTAACCATCCTTGTCTTTTTGTATATCGTTGATTGTATTGTCCATTGTATTCCTCTTTATTTAAGACAGTAGTATGTGTTTGAGGGATGTTTCACTGCTATTTCTAGCAGATAGAGCAACTACACAGAACATATATAAGGAAGTCGTTTTAATACCCGGGATGACTGGGCAAAAAACTTGTGGCGGTGGCGGTGGTGGTGGTGGTGGTGGTGGTGGGTGCTTCTATACTGAGCAAAATACAGGCCATATATGTCATCATCATCAACATTTAACGTCTGTTTTCCATGCTAGCATGGGTTGGACGGTTCGACTGGGGTTTGGGGAGCCAGGAGGCTGCACCAGGCTCCAGTCTGATCTGGCAGTGTTTCTACAGCTGGATGCCCTTCCTAACGCCAATCACTCTGTGAGTGTAGTGGGTTCTTTTTACGTGCCACCGGCACAGGGGCCAGAGGAGACTGGCAACGGCCATGATCAGTTAGTGCTTTTTACGTGCCGCCGGCACAGAAGCCAGTCAAGGCAGCACTGGCATCGGCCACGTTCATCACAACCATCACAACTACAATTTCCATTTGATTTTCATTTTGATGTTGATGTACTTGACTCAACAGGTCTTCTCAGTCACAGCATATCTCCAGAGGTCTCAGTCTTTCGTCATTGCTTCTGTGAGGCCCAACTTTCGAAGGTCATGCTTCACCACCTCATCCCATGTCTTCCTGGGTCTCCCTCTTTGACATGCTCCTACCACTGTTAGGGAGTGGCACTTCTTCACACAGCTCTCCTCATCCAGACATAGCACATGACCATATCAGTGCAGTCGTCTCTCTTGCACATCACATCTGATGCTTCTTATAAAAATTTATGGGCAGTGAATCAAGAATTTAGGGTCTGAATCTTGATAAGGGCTGTTGTTCCAGGGACTTCATCAGTAAGTTTGGGTCATCGAACCAAAGGTGATCTCAGATAAGTCAGGGTTAAATAAAGTAGTAAAAATATTCATAAAATATAGAAAATATATTCTTTATTGAACAAATAAAATGAACAGGTTACAGTTGAGGAAATAAAATGCCAAAGTTAAACATTTGTCCAAAAACGGTATCATTTCATCCCTTTAATGATATTTAAAATATAATCAAAACTTTGGTTTGTTATTTACTGTTACCCAACGCCATACATTTTACTGATTCTCTGGAGTTCTGTGACTTCACAATTTGGTTGTTGCTTTAAGTAATTGAATAAGTCTTTGATCACTGAAAATAGGAAAAGAAAGAAATAATTAAATATAGTTTTATCTGAGAAGGAATGGCAGTGTCAATGGGCGTTTTCTGGGCATCTGAGTTTGGTGGGAGGAAAGGAGGTAATATTCCTCAGACTAGACCCCGAGTCCTAATACTCACCACAGAGTGGACCCAACTAAAGTTACCAGAGGACCAGGTGGTTACGTTGAACTTGGTATATAAGTGGACGTTAAACGATGATGATGATGATGATGATTATCTGTAGAAACAACCTCAACAAATAATGCAAAATGTTTATATTGAAACCAGAGTGTTAGTGTTACCCAGGCAGAGTATTGTGTTCTTGGGCAAAACACTTCATTTCACGTTGCTCCAGTCCACTTAGCTGTAAAAGGGTAACCCTGAGACAGAATAACTTTCCAGCCCGGGGGAATGTTGGCCTGCTTACCTAGCCAGCGGAGTAGCGTCATTGAAAAGCTACAAGCAATGCAAAGCGCATTGTGACCAGCGATGTACAACAATATCTGATAGCCTGGTTGATACTATTATTACACAGTGATTACTATTACATTGTGATTATGGTGAAGGAATGCATAAAAGAAAGGTTAAAAATGACATAAAAATGCCAAAATGGGCAAAGTCGAAATAATGGTAAATGTCTGTAGAAATAATTACCTTGTTTTTCTGAAGAACTGAGAAACATTACGGCCACCTGGAACCTTTTCACTTTACACAGGTGAGACAGGTGTTGGACGATCACTTCAGCATTACTGGAAATAAAGATGAAAAAAAAATTGGTGGTTTACATAGAAATCCAGTAGCAGCAGCAGCAGTAGTAGTAGTGGTGGTGGTGGTGGTGGCGGCAGCAGTAGTAGTAGTATTAACGCATATTCAGAGACTTATGTTTATAGAGATGGTGTAGAAAAGAAGGGAACTTTTAATGTGATTTGGTTGACGGTTGTTTTATACAGCTATCAATAATAATTAATGAATGAATGTATCATTTAGAAACTAATGAGGGAGGCCTCTACATGGTCACTTAATCTGCTGAAACTAACAACCAAATCACCGACCTTCAACTAATAAACCACCTCCCTGTCATTATATGTACATATATCATCATTGTTTTAACATCTACTTTTCCATGCTTGCATGGGTCCGATGGAGTTTATTTAGGGAGATTTTCTACAACCAGAATCTAACCCCCACTGCTGCCTCTACCAGTTTATTCTGGCTCGTTTCACCTTTTTGGTTAAAATTCACCACGTGTGTGTGTGTGTGTGTATATACATTAAATATTAGGAGTCGTAAGGCATCTTACTTGGGGAATGCATTTTGAAGGTTAGCACAGAGTTTGGTGATCATTTCTGCATCCATAAACTCATTGACAAGGGTAGGGTATGATTCGGGGTTCAACACCTGAAAATGGAGACAAAACACAATTATTCCCAACTGGTAACAAAATATCTTGCGCGTGCACACCCAAACACACACACAGTGGACATTTATTATATCTAACTCTGATCATGTTTTTTTGTTTTTGTTTCAGTCATTTGACTGCAGCCATGCTGGAGCACCACCCTCAGTTGAACAAATCAACCCCAGGAATTATTCTTTGTAAGCCTAATACTTATCGGTCTCTTTTGCCAAACCACTAAGTTACGCAGACATAAACACACCAGCATCAGTTGTCAAGCGATGGTGGGGGGTGGGGGGACAAACACAGGCACACAAACATATATATATATATATATATATATACATACACACACACACATATATATATATACGATGGGCTTCTTTCAGTTTCCATCTACTAAATCCATTCACAAGGCTTTGGTTGACCCAAGGTTATAGTAGTAAACTTACTCAAGGTACCACACTGTGGAACTGAACCGGGAACCCTGTGGGTCGGGAAGCAAACTTCTTATAACACAGCCACTCAATTATAAATGAGAGATTAATTAATCACCTTTAAGTATTGGCTAATTTTGTTTGAGTCTTTCTTTACTTGAGGCCAATTATACTGGAACTTCTTTGGATCTGGATGGAAAGCAAGGCTTTCTTCATCAGCAGCACAAACCAAACTTTGATCACAAGGAATTTTTGATTTTTCTGTTGATTTTGTTTCATCTGGTGTAACTGTAGGAGAATTTTGTCTTGGAGCATTGATGGAAATTTCTGCAGTTGGTTTTGGTAGGGTTTTTTCAGTTGGTTTTGGTAGGGTTTTTTCAGTTGGTTTTGGTAGGGTTTCTTCAGTTGGTTTTGGTAGGGTTTTTTCAGTTGGTTTTGGTAGGGTTTTTTCAGTTGGTTTTGGTAGGGTTTCTTCAGTTGGTTTTGGTTGGGTTTTTTCAGTTGGTTTTGGTTGGGTTTTTTCAGCTGGTTTTGGTTGGGTTTTTTCAGTTGGTTTCGGTTGGGTTTTTTCAGCTGGTTTTGGTTGAATTTCCTCTACTTTGGGAGGAGTTTTTTTGCTATCTCCTGTATACTGTTGAAACGAGAGTTTGTCTTTGTTAATCTGCTTTCGTTCTGCGTTGCTGCGTGACTGTTCCATTTTCGCAGTCAGTTGGTCATGGTTCAGCTTTTCTTCCACTCCAATCTCTTCGATTTCAATTCTACGCAGGGGTTTCTGAACAAACAAACAAACACCAAATATGTCAGAGAGAAATAGTGGCATCCAACAAAACCTCTGATGGTTTGCATCAGTAAATGATACAAAAAAAAAAAAGAAAAAAAAAACGTGTGGCAAAGTGGAATAAATGATTTTGCCAGGAGGAGAAGAAGAAGAAGAAGACAATAACACCTAAAATGAAAGAACGAATGAAAAAACTTACCTTTGATCTTTCTGATGGAGGTTTGAAGATGTCTTTGAAAACGGCTCCTTCAGGATTGTCCTCGTCGTTTATCACAGATTTTTCTGAATCAGATTTCTCTGCAATTTCAATTTTCTACAAACAAGAGAAAGAAAAAAAAAATTAATAAATCACTATAATGGCATTAAATTGTTTTTAATCACAGATATTATTAGGATTGATATGAAAAAAGAAATATTAAAAAAAAAACATAAAATGTTTCGTTAATAGAATTCTTTCGATCACAAAGTTGATGGGTCAGGATATGAAGTGATCCCAACCTATCTGAAATTGACCGATTCTTATACAACCTTCCTGTTTTAAAGGGACTGACATCAAAACCGTCCATTGAAATTTCCCTTTAACACACACACACACACACACAAATAATCTGAAGCAGAAGCATGTGTCCCACAGTTGTCCTCTTGTTTTCAGACAATCAAACACTCTTTTCCAGTGGCATATCAGTTGCAGAGGATTATCGATACCCTCGCATTATCTCTGCTCGTGTAAAATATGAAAATAGCAAACCTTTTGTAATTTATCTGCTTCCATTTGTGCGAGTTTGTTACTTGGATCTAACCTGAGGACTTTGTGGTAATCCCCAAGGGCTTCTTTGTACTTTAGTAAACCACATTTGGCTGTGGCCCTTCGCAAATATCCTTTGATGTAGGTTGGATCTAATGTCAAGCAAGTGTTACAGTCTTCTTCTGCTGCAGCATATCTGAAAGGCAGAAATTAAAATAAGCGACTCGTATTTGTGGGAATTCATTCTCCCCCCCCCCCACCTCTCTCTCTCTCTCACACACACACCAATCTAAAAGATAAACAAAAGTGGTTCTTTACTTGTCTTGTTTCAGTAGTGCCATGGCCCTGTTTGCAGCCAGGAGTGGGTTTGTGGGGTCACATTGGAGGCCCCGACTGTAGTGATCAATGGCCAGCATGTACTCTCCTTTCTTGAAATATTCATTTCCCTGCAAAATAGTAAACATCATCAGCATCATCATCATCAACATTATGTTCATCCCACCACCACTACCACCAACACCATGTCATCATCATCATCGTTTAACATCTACTTTCCATGCTAGCATGGGTTGGACGATTTGACTGAGGACTGGCAAACCAAATGGCTGCACCACGCTCCAATCTGATCTGGCAGAGTTTCTACAGCTGGATGCCCTTCCTAACGCCAACCTCTCCAAGAGTGTAGTAGGTGCTTTTGCGTGCCACTGAGGCACGAAGGCCAATTTTACCAGCTTTCCACCTTAAAATGCACTAATAACCCTTTTTCCTATCAGCCCAAGGCTTGAAATTTGGAGGAAGAGGGCCGGTGACTTACATCAACCCCCAGTACTTGACTGGTACTTTATTTTAGTGACTTCGAAAGGATAAAAATCAAACTTAACCTCAGTAGAATTTGAACTCAGACCGTAAAGCTGGAAGAAATGCTTCTAATCATTTTTTCTGGCATGCTAACGATTCTACCAGCTCACCACCTTAATGTTAACGATGATGATGATGTTAATAATAATAATGATCCTTTCTACTGGAGGCACAAGGCCTCAAATTTGTGGGGTGGGGGCTAGTTGATTATATCGACCCCAGTTTTTTCACCGGTCCTTAGTTTACCAACCCCAAAAGGATAAAAAGCAAAGTCGACCTCGGTGGGATTTGAACTCAGAATGTAGCAATGGGTGAAATACCACTATGCATTTCGTCCAGTGTGCCAATGATTCTGCCAGCTTGCTGCCCTCGTAATAATAATAATGATAAAAAATAATAAATAGCTGAGACATTTTACTAATAAATCAAAACAAAATCTGTCTCAAATACAGAGTTTGATACTCACTTTGTCTTTCTCGTCAAGAGCCTGTTGTTTATGTTGTAATTCCTCCAATTCTTCGTCAGTAAGAGATTCGGAAGATGAAGACTTTTCTTCAGATATTTCCTCACAGACTTTGTCCTGAAAATATATAAAAAATATAAGATAAATGATGAAAGAAGAAATGTTTTGGTGTTGAATTATTGAAGTTACAGTTAAAAGAGACCCACGGCATATTCGTCAGGTCATTACTTTCGTTTGCTTCAACTTTCTTTCCTAGTTCAAAAATTCACTCTAACAAAAAGGGGATGAAAAGGGGAGTCTATTAAAAACAAAGCATAAATACTGGCCCCACAGTTGCAAGACCTCAGTATCAACTCTTTACTGTTATTGCTTCCATCTACCTAAAATTTTGGTCAAGCTGAAGCCCTAACAAAGCACCATGCAAGCTCCCTGTGAATCAAACTACACAAAGACATGTCTATATCCCTACACCAGTCAACAACACACATCCAACATTGTTTATTTCCAAAGTGAAATTATTGATTTACCAAATAACAAAATGCTTACCGCATCATATTTCTCCCAAGCAGCATAATCATAGCTGCGTATACGGTTAGATTTCGGGGCAGGGGTCGTTTCAGAAGTGCTTTTCCCTTTGCGTTTCTTTTTCCGTCGTGAACTGTTTCTAATCGGTGGTAGCACCTGTAAATTAAATTTATAAAATTAGATTAATAAAATTAAAGGCCCTCTTTCCCTCCAACACTTTTTACGGAAAAGGCCGATCTTTGGTACTGGTATCGAAATATCGCCGTATTTGTTTGGTATTGATGATCAACTTGTAGGATTCAATACATTTTGTGGAGTGAAGTTTATTCGCAATATTGATTTGAACGGAACTCCAAATTTCGCTTTTAACGGCTTATATCAATGAACACACATAACATACATACAAACCACACATGCATATTTTCGATAAATTAGGACAGTCACAAGTCTATTTTTATATAATATGTATAATGTATAGCTTATATATATAATTAATAGTTGCTATATATACACACATGCTTCGATACAATAGGGCAACCGTCTACACAATGTTAATACACAAACGTATGAACATGTGAGTATATATAACGCAATTACTATATACATGCATACAGTCGTATTAATGTGTATATATACAATGTACAGTTACTATGCAAACATACTACACCCAACACATGCCACTCACAAACCATTCGAGAGTCCAAAAGAGACAGTCCCTCCTTACACGAGACGAAGTTTTATCGGATTCCTTGTTGTCTTTTAAGGCTTTCTCTTTCTTCGAGATTTCAGTTTGCCAATTATCAAGATCTTTCAGGTAATCCTGCATCTCCACCTGGTTCTCACGGATCTGGTTTTGGAGCAAAAGCAATTTCTGTTCATGTTCAGAGATCGGCATTGTCGTCTTGTTTTGAAGAAATGTTGTTAATTTTCTAAGGCAGAAAGAGAGAAAGAGATAGACAAAAATAGAGAGGGGGATAGCGATAGAGACACAGTTACGATACGAGAGATAGAGTAAGATAAAGATGAGAGTGAGAGGAAGAGAAACACATGCACACTGAGGAGGAGGGAGAAAGAGAGAGAGAGATACACTGAGAAATAGAGAGAGAGAGAGCGAAAGGAAATGGACAAGGTGAGGGAGAGTGAAAAAACGCACACAAAGAGGATGAGGGAGAAAGAGAGAGAGGGTGGGACACAGTGAGAGAAAGATACAGTAAAAGAGAGACGGGAGATTCTGTAGAGTAAAGTGAAAGAGGAAGAGGACAAAAGTACAGTGAGAGGGAAGGAGTAGTCAGAGTGAGAGGGAGAGAGACAAACATACATAGAGAGAGAGAGAGAGAATGTTCGCGAAAGGTTGTCAGGAAGTTATGGGAGAACTTATTTCTAGAGTAACCTCCCTTACTTCACATCGCGGAAGCCACTAGAGGGTAACACAATATGCTAGAAATAGAAGCCAAACTACATCCTATCATCTTAAAAATGGATAATTCTGGCGTGTTTATATCCCCGAAACTTAGCGGTTCGGCAAAAGAGACCGATAGAATAAGTACTAGGCTTACAAAGAATAAGTCTCGGTAGGTGACTAGGTGACCTGCTCTTTATCACCACTCCTGAAACTGTTATCAGTGTTAGGACGAAGGGACCTCTCGGTGACTCCAATTAAGCCGTGATCATTGCCAATCTGTCTTTTATAGGCAGAAACAAGGAGCACCACCACCTTCAAACCATTCGTTTTGACTGGAACAAAGCAGACTAGAACTGCTACCCTAAGGAGTGATGACACCCAAACTGGTTTGAATTTTACAATCCAGGGGATGTCAATACTGTTTTTCAAAATATCCTCAATGCAACCTGGGCTGCATGTGAAGCATCAGTAGCGTGCAAATGCTCTAGAAATAAAAACAGTGCAATTTGGGAGGCTGCAACAGTTTGACTTGCCAGG
Source organism: Octopus bimaculoides (assembly GCF_046866305.1). Lineage (NCBI taxonomy): Eukaryota > Metazoa > Mollusca > Cephalopoda > Octopoda > Octopodidae > Octopus > Octopus bimaculoides. Next base: position 6,563,883 of record NC_142947.1, read on the forward strand.
AAAGATCGTCATTGATGCTGAACAGAAATACAGTCAGCGTAGAACAGAAGATGCAACAGATCATCCAACCATCTCAAGCAAGTGACAAAAAAGGCAGTACTTGAGTTTGAACGACGTATAGCAACTAGCCCTGACAGCAAAGTGTTCTGGAAATATGTGCGTTTGAAACAGAGACCTCACTTTCCAGTTGACCTTCTTTACAATCTCCACACACGTCAGATCACTGATGATGCCAAGGAATGCACTGAATTTATTGCTAAATGCTATGCTGGCATTTTTACTGCTGAAAATCCCAATGTACCTTCTTCACCAACTCTTACATCAAATTCCGTAACATCTGTGAAATTCACACCCACAATGCTGTGACCCCAACCTCAACAATAAGTGCAGCTATGCCTCTCCTGGTCTTGATGGTGTTATTTATTTGCTTCTCAAACGTGGTGGGTTCTTTCTATTGCACCAGCTTTCTTCCTTTTTTCAATTCTGCCTAAACAATTGTGTCACTCCAGAGCACTGGAAAACTGCCAGTGTTGTTCCCCTATTCAAAAAAGGTGATTGCACACCACCTGTCAATTACCGTCCAGTCAGCCTTACTAGCTGCATTGCTAAACTGATGGAGTCCAGTGTCCGAGAAACACTCTGGAACTTTTGGAGCTCTCACAGCCTAATTCGACCCTCACAATTTGGTTTTATCCACAACTCCAGCTGCTGTAGTCAACTCATTGAGTTTCTTGAGGACATCACCCGAGTTACTAATGGTGGCTCATGGATGGATGCTGCCTGCTTTGATTTTGCTAAAGCCTTCAATTCTGTGCCACACAAAGGACTCGTGGTAAAACTCTCTGCAATGGGTGTGAAGGATGATTTTTATAACTGGCTGAAGTCCTTCATTCTCGGTCAGAAAGAGGTAGTTACATTTCTAGGACATCATTCTTCACCTTACAAGATGACTTCTGGTGTACCACAGGGATCTGTTCTTGGACCCCCTACTGTTTGTTGCATATATTAATGATATAGATGCCAATTTGAGGAACATTACAGTACTGAAATATGCAGATGACATTAAGCTGTACACCCCACTTCTGTTCTCTCTCAGTGACACCCCACACAGTGTTCAATATTTGGTGCAAGACTTCCTCTCTTTTCTATCTATTTCTCTGTCCTTCTCTTTTCACCTCTTGTGTGCAAAACCTTCCCCATCTATTTCTATCTGCTGCCTTTCTCTCTTTACTGCCTTCTATTTCTTCCTCTGTCAACTACCTTCTGTCTATCTTTCTTCCCTTTTTCCTCTGCATCCCCTCTTTCTTCATACTTGCTCTTCCCCAGCCTTTTCCACTCCATTCTGTCTCTGTTTCTTCGTGTTTTGGTACTAAAAGACCATCCAATTTTTTATCACTCATCTTTTTTCTACTTGACCAGTGCATACGTAAGACATGTATTTTGTTTCATCTCCTGCCTAGCACTCACTTCAGACCCAAAGAGTTTGGGGAATTCTGTTTTGAGTCTCTGATCTATAAATACCAGGGGGTGTTGAAAAGTTCCTAGCTTCAAGAGTGTCGTGAAAGGCCTGGTTGGAGACCCAACCTACCAAGTTCTTTTACAGTGTTTAGAAAAACTGAAGGACCACTGCAATTAGTGTGTGAATCTGAGAGGGGAATATGTTGAATAAAATCATAATTAACTGATCTTCATGTGTCTTCTTTTACCCAAAGCCAGGAACTTTTCAGCACCTCCTCACGTGTGTGTGTGCATGTATATGAAGACATACATTTATAGACACATACATGTGTGTGTATGATGGATCTGCATGGTTTCCTTCTACCAAATTTTACAAGGCACTGGTCAAACTGATTAGCAGGGGGTACAACATTGATAATTTTCAGCCTAACCAAAATGTTATCCAAAAGGCTGGTGTTTGTCGTTGTTGGTCTGTTTGAAGCAAATGTACACAATCCTGAACAGGTCCATCCATGACAACCGTTACCTTATGTGATACATTGGAGAGATTGAATTTGGCTTGAGTGGGATTGTGATCTATTTGGATCAACTGAAAGTTTTGATAAGGTTGGCCATCATTACTAAGAAGTCGCAGGGATTGCATATATATTCCTACCCATGCCAGTATGGAAAAAAAAAATCATTAAATGATGATGATGTGTGTGTGTGTGAGTGCATCATAAGTAATATAATATAATGTATACACTATATAATGTATATGTGTAGGAATGTGTGAACAAACATTTTGCTACACACACGAACACACACATATGTAAAGGTACACATGCACATTAATTTCTGTGCATATATATACATTTATTATGATATTTGTTTGTTGAAAATGCAGAATTGTTATTATTATCATCATCATCATCATCATCATTATTATTATTATTATTATTGCTTCTCTATGGTTTATAATGAGGTTTTGGCTGACAAGAAATTTCCATATTTTTTACTTGCTTCAATTCCAAAGTCTTCAGATAACAATGACAAATACATACACACACACACACACACACACATTTATATGTGCTGCATTATTGTTTAATGCATGTGACATTATGTTATACATGTTATGCTTTGATTAAACCATTATCTGATAGAGATCTCCACATGAAATGTCGAGTGAATCAAAACATTTTTTATATCATATATACTAAAAGTTACTTTATAAGTTCCATGTTGCACTGGTTCATTCAAATAACTTCAGACACCACAATGCATATATATATATATACACACACACACACACATATATATGCATATTGACAGGCTTCATAATTGCTGAGAAATTTTCCTCTTAGCATAAAACCAATGGTAGCCTTGTTAACATACATATAAAGTATATTATATATATATATCTGTAAATGATAATATTTTATAAGCTTAAAGCCTCTAAGTAATCACGGTGCATCGACTAAAGTTGATAGTCTAATATTGGGGTACATAAGTCCTCAATCGTAAAAAGTAGGGTTTGTTGTACACAAACCCTACTTATTTTCCTTCAGGGGCTTATATGCCCCAATATTAGACTATCTTCTTTAGTCAATGCACGGTGATCACTCATAAGCTTACAAAATATTATTATTTACAGATTTGTAAAATCAGCACCGCTTACTAAATAATCGTAGAAAACACATATATATACATATATAAATATATACGTATAGGTATATATATTTATGTATCCAAAAGGATTTTAACTCCAATATTTACTTTCTATTATTTATAGCCTTATTTGCTTTTTGAGATTCACTGTTCCTAAAAAGAATTATTTCACATTCTCAAAGTTTCTGAAGAGCGTTGAATTTGAATTGGGTGACACTTTTGTGTTTTGAAATTTGAAGACATGCTTTTATCATGTTTGTTATCTCTCTTTACTCCAATTAATAGTTTTTTGTTTGTTTTTCAGAATAGTCTGCAGTGTGTCATGGAACAGTTCACAACTGAGCAACATGCTCTCATCATGAAGATATTTTACCAAAACGGAGAAAGTACAACACAAACAGCTCGAACCTTTCGTACCATTTTGAGGAGAAATGAAGAACCTAAAGTTTACAGTTCGCAGACTAAGGATGAAATTTAAAACAACTGGTTCAGTTGCAACGGCCAAATCGCCTGGGTGGAATTGTCCTTGTCAGACAGAGCAACAAATTGCTGTTGTGCAAGACAGTGTCACTGTGAGTCTGGGAAAATCAATTCACTGACATTCGCAGCAGTTAGGCATCCCAATCACTTCATTACATCGAATTTTGCATAAAGATCTCTATATGCAGGCATACAAAATTCAACATATGCAGCATCTTCAGCTACCTGACCATGGGAGGTGGAGAAAATTTGCTGACTGGGTTGTGGGGAGACTTGCAGCTGAGGAAAATTTTGCAAAGAAAATCATCTTCAGTGATGAGGCCCACTTCCACTTGAGTGGATTTGTCAATAAACAGAACTGCTGGATTTGGGGAAATGAAAATTCTCAAAGAGTGCAAGAGCATGAAATGCATCCACTTAAAGCGACTGTGTGTGGTTTTTGGGCAGGTGGAGTGTTTGAACCGTTCTTTGAAAACGATGGGGGGAATGCAGTTACCATTAATGGAGAACATTACTGAGACATGATATTCACTCAGTTACAGCCAAACTTGGAAGATACAGCGATTGACAACCTCTGGTTTCAGCGGGATGCAGTGACTTGCCATGTTTTGTGCCAAACACTTGCATCACTCCATGAAAAATTTCTGCAACGAGTGATATCCTTGCACGGGGGCCAGCAATGGTCAGCAAGGTCCTGTAATCTTACACCTTGTGATTTCTTCTTATGGGGGTATGTGAAATCACAGATACATGCCAAGAAACCATGCACAATTCCTGAACTCAAGACTGAAATCAGGTGTGTAACTGCAGGCTTTGGGCCACACATCTGCGAGAGAGATATCGGAAATTTTGAGGAGTGCATAAATGTATGCAGACTCAGTGCAAGTGGACATATGACCGACATTGTGTTCTATACCTAAGCAGGAGACAACTTGAAATGTACTCTGAGTTAAGTGGATTAGAAATTCTTCCTTTTCCATCTCGTTACACTGTACAGGACCCGACCAATTAGATATAAATCCACTCAATTCAGTAGATTGTCTTGGCTACACATAACACTTCTATACTCAACTGTTACGCATAATTTGCATTCAGGACACACTACTTTTCCATGTGATGAAGTCAAATCATGAAGTGAAATGTGGTCTTTGCAGCAGAGAACCGTTGAGGTAAACATAGACACATGTTCTTTGTACGATGTATCTGAAATTTATTCCTTCAGTTTTTTTTTGTTTCTCACATTTGCCGATAGTCAAGCATCATTTATGATGTTTTCTGTGGAACCCAATGTCTGTGAAACTACATTTCATATATATATATATATACACACACAGTGGTCTAAGAACCCATAAGTCAGAAAAAAGATGCTCTTATATATTTGTCAATAGATTGGGTATATTTATCACAGTATACAGTATTATAGAGCCATTACAGCTGATCTTGCCAATCAATTTTGCACTCAGTACTAAAACCAGATGTGAGAGTTGCCATATTTTTTTCCTTACCTGCCATCTCTGAAGAGTATATGGTATTACTTAACCATGCTATTATCTAACACCTGGTTTTAATGCCCTGTGCAAAACTGATTGGTAAGATCAGCTCTAATGGATCTATAACACTATATGCATGTATGCATATATATATATATATATATATATATATATATATGTACACTACTTGTTTTGGTTATTCACAATGTTTTAAAGTTCAATACTGTTATTTCATTATTATATTTTTATTAAAGATATTTCATTTTTTTTTCCTCTTCAATGAAACAAATTCTGCCTCCAGGTATAGCACAGGTCTGTAGTTAATGATGCAGAGTCACGTATTTTTGCAGATGATAACTCGACTCATTTATAAATTACCTTATATATAAACACAAATAAAATCATTGCTGAGAGAAGGCATGTACAAATATATATATATATACATATATATATATATATCATGTTTGTATGTATGTATGTATGTATATAAATATATGTATATATATATATATATATATATATATATATATATATATATATACATATATATATAATTTCATGTATGTATATTTGTGCTTTTATATGGGTGGGTGTGTATGTGGGTGTACATGTGTGTATATATATTTATTTGTATATGTGTACATGCACACATACAAATACATTTATATATATATCATAAGAGTTTGTAAGTGGTTTCATGAATGTTATTCTTATATATATATATATATATATTTACATAATACAGATATCTCCATATTCATGTGAATGTGTGTATTCTCTGTGTGTATGTGTGTAAAAACCAGTTATTTTTTGAAATTTTAAGTTATATAGAAAAACAAAACATTGTTTAGGAATTGACACAGCCATTATCATTATTATATATATATATATATATACACACACACACACACAATCTATACATCATACACATGTTTATATGTTTATGTGTATATATATATATATATATATATATATATATATATATATATATATATATATATACACACAAACACAATTTATATGTATGTATGCACACGTACACACACTAATAACGTGTATATATATACATACATATATATATACATAAAATAGGGTGTGTGTATGTGTGTGTGTGTATATATACATGCACACACAATAACGTGTATATATATATTAGCATGTGTGTATGTATATATATATACATATATATATATATATATACACACACATACACATGTATATATATAAATACACATATAACCACATACTTTTAGTGTGTGTGTGTGTGTGTAATTGTAGTTTTTCTTCTTTTAAAGAATGAGTAACAAAAGAAATGTTTCTTTTTTATATAAAATAAGAAGTGAAAGAATTAGCATTTACAAAAGACAAGTTGAAAAAATAATGAAAAGAAACATTCCACATGTGTACATAGAAAAAAAAACATCGTCCTTTTTATTTTGACGTTCTGCTGTACTTTTTTTTTTTTTCTCTCTCTCTCCAAAGTCTCCATAGCATACATATGAGTGGGGAGGGGTAAATTAAAAAAAAACATGAGAAAGGGGTCAGAGGGGGTAATGGAAAAAAAAATAATAAAATTACAAAAAAAAAAAAAGAGGCAGAAATTGTTATTTGTGTGTGGTTTTTTTTTTTCCATTAGAAAAAAAAAAGACATTCTGTCTTTTCTCTTTTTTTTTTAAACATTTTGTGTCTGAAGTGTGTGTAGGGGGGTGGGATGGGCACAGTGCAGTGCGGAGTGCAGAGAGAAGTGGGGGAGGCAGGAAGGTGTTGGAGGAGGGAAGTGGATGTGACGTGATGTGATCCCGCTAATAAGTTTTGCCTCTGGAAGTTATGATGTAGTGGTGTGGTACAGTGAAAGTCGGATTAAAACACAGCTCTCCTCATTAGATTGTGCTGTCAACATTAATCATAATATTATTATTATTATTATTATTATTATTATATTATTATCATCATCATTAAGGTAGCGCACTGGCAGAATAGTTACCACGCTGGACAAAATGCTTAGCAGCTGTTTTATGTTCTGAGTTCAGATATTGCTGAGGTTGACTTAGCATTTCACCCTTCCGGGGTCGATCAAATAAAAGTACCAGTTGAAGAATGGGCTGTCAACATTCAACTAACCTCCTCCACCCAAAACTTCAGGCCTTGTGCCTATAGTAGAGAGTTATTATTATTATTATTATTATTATTATTATTATTATTATTTAATATTGGCACAAAGTCACCAACTTTTCCAACAGACAGAAAGAGGGTTTAGTGAATTTTTTTTTTTTTTTGTATCAGGCCCCAGGATGTGACTGTTATTTTATCGACTCTGGGAACGATGAGAAGTTAAAAATCAGCCTGAGTGGAGATTGAACTCAGAACTTGAGGGAGAAAGCAGCTAAATTCCATGAGGTGCTTTGTGTCAGACGGTCTACAAGTTGTGACATTCTGCCACTCTCTCTCTCTCTCTCTCACACACACACACACACACACACACATGTATATACATATATGCACATATATATAATTACGTACAGACATATACACACACAGACACACACCTCATGCGCAAAAGGCGAAACTCCAAAATACATTACATATATATACATACATATATGTGTGTATGTATGTATGTATGTGTATATATATATGAAACGCTACTATTTTCTGTTATTGACCACTGCCTCTATCCTTTTCCAAACAAAGACAGCGGAAAAAAATTGTATAGCGGATGTAACTATGCCACAAAGCATTTAGTTCAGCTCCATAATGCTTCTACCATACTTTATGCCTTAAAAATGACAATAACAATAATAACAATAATAATCATAATTTTCTAGTTAAGAACAAGGGCCTCAGATTTCTAGCAGATGGAAAAAGAGAAAATGATCTTGTTTTACAATGATGACGACAATTTTTTTTTTTTTTTTTGGTTTTCCTTTTTGTCTCAAACATATACAGAATAATATATATATATATATATATCTATTAATCAAGTGTCGCGATGTGATGGGAAGTGAAACAGCTATGACTGGGGATAGGAACTGGGTCTGCTTGACCTGAATCACCGGGGAGGGGCTTACGTCTACACTACTCTACTGCACTTGTTGGCCTACAATGAAAGGGTTACAGCGAACTATCAAGGTGAAGAAGGTGGTAGCTTGGAAGGTTGGCTGCTTGTTTATATAGATATAGCAGTAGCTGTAGGGACACACACTCACACGCACGCACGCAAACATGCATACACGTACCAACAACACTGATGTATACCACACAAGTATGCCTGTCTATGTTTGATTGAGGTTATCATTTCAAAGCAAGTTTAAGAAAAGAAAAAAAAAAACAATGGAGCATTTAGTGATGCGGAGGTACTCAATACTGACTGCAAGTAAAGTCAAACTTATACATTTAGAGTGGACCAGCCAGATCTGACGGCTAATTATACTTAAAGTCCCAATCAACATGCATATATATATAATAGCAGGGCCACTAACCTATGGCTGAAACAAACAAATATATATATATATATATCCAACAGAGTGGTTAGGGAACTCTGAGAACTGACTCAGTGTGTTTACACCTGTCTACGGCGAGAATTTTTTCCCACGACAAAAAAGTAGTAAATTGCTTTCTTATGGGTTCAAATATACCTCAAGCATATTTGAACTGGTAACAAATTTCCTTTACACACTGCTTAATGCTGTCATCCCATATCATATACATACATATATATATATATATATATATATATATATATATATTTATTTTCTGTTATACTACACAAATAGGAAAAAATTATCTCCCTTGGAATATTTCTACTACGTTCTAGATTTTAGTGAAGAGAAAGGAAGAAGGGGGAAAAAAAGAGATCAGAATTAATTAAAATAAGCAATTAAATTAGTTTATTATATCAACCCCAGTGCTAGATGCTATTTGTTTTATCAACCGTGAAAGGATGAAAGGTAAAGTCGACCTTGGTGGAATTTCAGCTCAGAGCATAAATGTGGATGAAATGTCTTGAAGCATTTTGTCCTACAATGCTAACAATTCTGACAGCTCAATACCCTTTTAATAATAATAATAATAATAAATTTTTTCAATTATTGGTACAGGGCCTAAAATTTTGCAAAGTGTGTGTGTGTGTGGGGGGGGCAGTCGAGTACATTGGCACCAATGCTTAGCTAAGAGTTTTTCAAGGGTAAAGGGCATTCTGAGAATGTGAACTATCAAGGTGTAATTTAACTGAATCAGTTAAGAAAAAAATAATCTAATTAAATGTTAATTTAAATACTGAATGTTTCAAAAATTTACTGTGCCACCACCACCATCATCATCACTAGTATCATTGTCATCACCACTATCATCATCATCGTCAACAGCAGCAGTACTATCATTCAGCGTAACTCAAATATAATACAATGTTATCGCACGTCATCACGAAGCCCCACACTCTGGATGATGTGTGCGTGTGTGTGTGTAAACAGCCTTTCCTCAATATATGACTGGTTTTTAAATTTGTTCAATATTGGGAAAATGAAAAGGAAAAGCTAACACACCCACCACCACCACCTCCACCTTGGTGGTGGGATTTGAAATGGGTCTGTCAAGCAAGCCCACATGACCTGGCTCCATGGCAACCATATCACTACCTGGCAACTTCCAGTGCTTATTGCAATGACAGCAACGATAATTAAAACGATGATGGTAATAATTTGTTATATAAATGATAAAATATTAGCAGAAGAATATAGACAAATAAGGTCCCTTCTATATCAGTAATTAACTGCTAATTATTTCATCAACACCACTGAGATTTGAACTCAAGATATAAACAGACTTAACTAAACACCGTGAAGATTTTTACCCATCACACTACTAACTCTGTCATTTATTGTCCTCTCCATATATTTTTCTACTCTAGGCACAAGGCCTATAACTTTCGAGGAGGGAGCCAGCCGATTAGATCGACCCCCCCTCCCCAGTATGCAACTGGTACTTAATTTATCGACCTTAGCAGAATTTGAACTCAGAATGTAAAGACAGATGAAATACCGCTAAGTATTTTTCCAGGCGTGCTAACGTTTCCACCAGCTCACCATATCAATATTATGACTTACAAAGCTGCTTCAGTCTCTTATGTATCACCAAACCTATGTAAAAGAGAGCTACATTGACAGAAAGTCAAACAGTAATCTGACAAATAACTAATTATGCGTATATATATATATTTTAAATAAAGTGTTAAAACATGGGATACAAATCAGTATCCCTAGTTCTCTATATTTACTGGATTTGTGGAGTATAAAAAGAGATTAGCTGGTTCTTTCTCAGGGATTGCTTAAGTGATGTAGACATCTTTGATAAGAAACCAATAGGGTTCAAAAACCAATTAAAGGTGAGTACAAGCCAGAATCTTCAGAAATGCCCGCTTTCCAAAGGGTCCGATCAGAAGGGACCATCAACATATAATCTGACTGCATTCACAGACAAGGCCAACTAAGGCTACAGGTATTACCTAACCCCTTCTACTCATGGGTTTTTCTTAGGTGTCCCTCCTACTGGTTACCGAGGCTTGTTTAATCTGTTCTGCTGCTGGTTATTAATAATAGAATATTAAGAGTTGTCTAGTTTTCATGAAGCACTGTCTGATATATATAGGTTTTAAATATTCCTTTTACAAAGCCAAAACAATGCAAGTTATACAAAAAAAAAAAAAATTAATAATAATACAGGCTGATGATTAGTATTATTACCTGATATTGCAATGTTTCAATATTTCTTCAGGAAATTCCTGAAGAAGGGGTCCTAAATCTGAAATACTGAGATACCAGTAATAGTTCTAACCATCGACCTGTATCGTTTAATTTTTTCATGGCCTGCCTTGTTTTGGCTCCATTAAAAAATATTAATAAAACCCAAAAAATATGTACTCATGCTTTCAGTTCTATCTTCATCTTTGCATCAGTAAAACTATATACATATATTATCATGTTTATTATTATTATCATATTTATTATTATTATTATTATTATTATTATTATTGTCATTATTAATCAGCTGAAGTTTCAGAGTGACTCAAGGGATCACCTTGATAAGTGCCAATGAATGAAACTATCCGTCCTTGAGTCACTTTATAACTTCTGATGATAATAATAACAAAAATATAATTGTACATTCATGTTTTGAGTCCCATTATCCTGTCTGTGTCACCAAACCTATGTATTTTATATACATACATATATATATGTATATATATATATATATATATATATATATATATATATATATATAAACACACATGTACATCATTATCACCATTTAAAGTCCATGTTCCATGCTGGCATGGGTAGTACGGTTTATATACACAACTCATTGTGTTCTACATGCTGGTGTATATACATAAATGTGTTAATGTCTGTTTTTATGTCCAGTTACAATAAAAACAATTTCGTATTAATCTGATGGGTTACTCTTTGCTTTTGCAGAGTACAAATTCATTATTCTTGTACAAGGACATTATTGATAACGACTTCGAAGTTTTGGCCAGTTAAGGCATCATGTGGTAGTCTGATGATGGCTTAACTGGCTGCTACTTCGAAGTCACTATCAATAGTGTTCTTGTCTAAGAATAATAAATCATCATCATCATCATATATATATATACACACATATACATACATATACACACACATACATACATATTCATACACACGCATATATATAGTTGAGATTTACAGTGAAACACACATGCACACACAGATATATGTATAAATATATGAGCGAGATCGTTGCCAGTGCCCCTGGACTGGCTTGTGCGGGTGGCACATAAAAGACACCATTTCGAGCGTGGCCGTTTTCGTGCGGGTGACACGTAAAAGCACCCACTACACTCTCTGAGTGGTTGGCGTTAGGAAGGGCATCCAGCTGTAGAAACTCTGCCAAATCAGACTGGAGCCTGGTGTTGCCATCCGGTTTCACCAGTCCTCAGTCAAATCGTCCAACCCATGCTAGCATGGAAAGCGGACGTTAAACGATGATGATGATATATATATATACACACACACACACGCACGCACATATACACCATACAGAAAGAGAGGGATGATAGTGTCCTAGTTGCATGGATTTTTAATAAGACAATGGTATGTGTGTATGTGTGTGTGTGTGTGTGTGTGTGTGTGTTTTTGTGGCAGCATAGCCTTCTACATGCATATATTTTGCTACTGATGTCAGCCATTGAGTTGTAACCAACTGAAAGATGCCGTTTGAGAAGTGTTAGGATAATAACGCTCATTGCAGTCAGTATTTAGACAGGCAACCATTCGTTCTAAACCAATCTCCATTCAACAAATGCCTGAGTTCACCGATTTAGGGAATTACTTTCCCCGATGGAATTAATACCACAACAATTCGCACCGCATTACTCTAGTAAGCACATACACACTTATATACAACCACACACACACAAAGGCTTCCACACAATTTCCATCAACTAAGTTCCACTCATAAGGAGTCGATCGACCCATGGCTACAGTAAATAACGACTCGCCCAAACTGTTGTGCAATGGGATTGAACCCAGGACTCTGCGGTTGCAAAGCAAGCTTCTTAACCACTCAGCCAAGCCTGTGCTCAGTTGTAGATATATATGTGTATGTATATATATATATATATATATATATATATAATCAATAGCAGCAGTGTGTGTATAAGTCTTTGCGGGGGGGGGGCAGCATAACTTATTCACTATTCTACTACTACTACTACTATTATTATCACTACTACTATTAGGACTACCACAGACAAAAAAAAAAGAAATAATATAAAAAAATTCAACCGGTTTAGAAAATTGAAAAGGCTCACAGAATGAAATTACTGAGAAACGATCCCCCCTCCTTCACCACCCCTATCATCACCCCCTACCGTCCCAAATACTTCTGGCCCCTGTTTATTCTCTGCCAGCCAGTGCTACCATCTATTTTCCTCAACAAACACCAATTACCAAAAGCAGCACCACCACCACCACCAACACGACCACCACAACCATGGCCACCACCACCACCACCATAGTCATCACCTCCTCGACCACCACCGCCACCACCACCACTGCCACTGCCACCACCGCCGTCTCACACTGCATTGCCTCAAATCACATCACCGTTGCTGTGATCATCATCATGATCATCATCATCATAATCATCATCATCATCATGATCACCATCACCATTGGGATGCCATATCTGCCTCTCCTGGTCATTGTCAATCCTATTAAATATAATTACTGAGTACCAATAACGAGGCCAATATGACCTGTCAGGTTGACGGAAAAAAAAAATAAATAAAATTCCTTTCTTTTCTTTTCATCTTTGTGTGTATGTGTACATTGTCTGTGTGTGTGTGTGTGTGTGTGTGCATGCGTGTGTGCATGTGTGTGTGTATGGCGCATTTCATTTTTTTTTCCTTCGCTTTTCGTTTTGTTTTTGTTTTTTTTTCCATTTTGTTTTGTTTGTTAAAAGATAAAAAGTTGCCGCACATCAAGTCTAACAGAGAGCATGATGGGACGACGACGTTTGTATCATCATCATCATCGTCATCATTATCATCATCATCATCGTCATCATCATCATCATCATCATCATCATCATCATCATCATCATCATCATCATCATTGTCGTCATAATTGTTATCATTGTCATCATCGTTCTCCTCATTGTCATCATCGTTCTCCTCATTGTCATCATCCTCATCTCCATCTTCATTGTCATCGTCGCTACCGCCACCATAACCACTGTCATCGTCGTCATCATCATCGTCGTCATCATCTTCATCATCATCATCATTGTCTTCGACATCATCACACATCAGAGAAGTTCATATTGACGCAAATGCATCCTCTGAATGATGTCGCGACAATCGTTGAATACCCTGCGGATATTTTCTGTGTCGACGGCGCACGTAAAATGGGGATAGCAATAGTGACGTCCATCTCTGGTTGCTGTACTAATTCGCTGGAAGTAGAAAGAAAAGAAAGATGAAACAGGGGGGAAATTCTTTATTTTTTTAAAAACAAAGAACAAAAAAAAAACCCATCATCATTTTACATCCACTTTCCAAACCAACATGGGTTGGTCAGACGAAGTGTCCAAGTAATATCTTATTGGGAGTCACTGCTTCCAAAGACTGGTGCTTTGTGCATAGCATTTAATTTCTACAGCTGGATGCCTTTCTTATCACCAGCCACTCTACAGAGTGCACTGGGTGCATTTTCTCACTGATCCTTCAAGTAGTACAAGCCCATGTAAAAGTGTCTGATTGGTGTCATGTAAAAGTGTCTGACTGGTGTCATGTAAAAGTGCCCATGCGACGCCAGATAAAAGGAGCCAGGACACACTGTAAAGTGATTGGCATAAAGTGGAAGGACATTCAGCCATCGAAACCACGTCAAATCACACTGGAGTCAGGTGCAGCTCCTCTCCACCCCCACCAGCTCAGGTCACACTGTCCAACCCATGCCAGCATGGATAATGGATGTTAAATGATGATGATGAACCAATTCTAGAGAGACATAACAAGTCTTTAATTAGCTGATTACACAACAATGGACCCTGCCCCTTATGGGTGCATTGTAGTAACTCTCTTGACAGAGCTTGGTGATCCTGACTAAATCTTCTAGAGAAATGGTTCCCAACCATTTTTTGCTCATAGACCTCCTCTGATTTCCATTTTCCTTGGGTGAACCCTCATAGCTATTCAATGCTTAAAAAATCTTGGGGAAGTCATCGTATGTTTATATAAGTAAAACGTTAATGCAGACATAAAATTTATGAAGTATAAAGAATTGTCTCTCTTGCAATTGAATTTGTCTCCCTTACAAATGAATTTGCTCTGGAAAATTTAAGGAGGAACTCGAAAATATTGTGAACGAAATCAAATAAAAGGATATTGGGATGTACTTACTAAAAATTCATCACGAATGAAGTATTTTGCTCGGACAACTTCTGGGTCATCACCAGGTTCAGTGTGGGCTAGAAAGAAGAAGAAGAAAAATAAAATAACCATTGGACTAAAATTATCATTTCACTTCATTGGACAAAATACTTGAGAGAGAGGGAGAGACAGAAAGAGAGCAAATATGTGTGTATCATCATTTTAATGTCTACTTTTCCATGCTATGATGTGCTCAAGCGCAGCCAGGAGATTAAAACATTCATTTTGTAATGACACGGTTCCAAGAAGAGAAGAGAGAGATTCCTTACCGTCTACAGGTGTTGCGTAACGTTCAAAATCAGCAAAATATGTTTCGATTTTTGACTTTCCAGCTTTCACTTTCTCGGCCAATAAATCTTGTTTATTCAAGAATAGAATTACTGAGATACTTCTCAACCATCTGAGGAGGGAAAAACAATGACACATATCAATATACAATAGCATCAAAACAGAAGTATGCATATACGCAAGCACAAACATTCAAGGGGGTGCTGAAAAGTTTCTGGCTTTAAGGGTATCGCGAACAGCATGGTTGGAGGCCCAACCTTCCGAGTTCTTTAAAAGGGCTTAGAAAAACTGAAGGACCACTGCGATAAGTGTGTGAATCTGAGAGGGGAATACATTGAATGAAATCATAATTAACTGATCCTCCTGCATTTTCTTTTGCACAAAACCAGTGTAAGTAGTTCTATCTAGTTGAAATCATGATTTATACAGTTATATAATTGAGAGATAAGGAATTATGTACATTATTTACATTTGACGGATATTTGTTCTCATCTTGTTTGTTGCTAACACAACCTTTTGGCTGATATACTCTTCGGCCTTCTTCAGGCGTCCTGGGGAAATTTCGAACCTGGGTTCTCATTCCTAAGGTATTTTTTGATGTTATTATTATTATTCATGTTACTGCCTGGAATCGAACTCGGAATCTTGGGGTTAGTAGCCCGTGCTGTTAACCACTACACCATATGTGCCCCCCCGGGCATATAGAAATAGAAGGAAGCAAGAAAGGGAAAGGGGGGGAAAACAAGCAAGAAGGAGAAGGGGGGAGGAAAATATAAAGAGTAGTAAATGACAGGTTGTCCTCACCTGTTATTCCAAATACTTTGAAACAATTCTAAAGATTCTTTAAGTCTATTTTGAGTGTTATCTTCTCGTAGTACAAGATTATAACTGCTACATGCAGTGACAAATATTATGGCTGTTACATCATTAAAACATTGGATCCACTTTCTTCTTTCATCTCTTTGGCCTCCTACATCAAACATACTGCAAAGAGAAAACATAACGGAATAGAATAGAATAGAAGTATGTGCATGTATATATGTTTGTGCAAATGTGCAACATCTGAGCATGTGTATGTGTGTGTGTGTGTGTGAGAGAGAGAGAGAGGGAGAGATAGAGAGAGATGATTATCATCATTTAATGTCCAATGCTTGGAAATGACGGACACTGCTCGAAAAATATTCATGTGAAAATATATATATAAAAAAAAAAAAAATAAACAAGCAATAAATAAATAAAATGAAGCACTTACTGGAAATTTACTTTATCAACAATAAATCTGGTTTCAAAGATTCCAGATGTTAACACACGACACCTTAATATATCCTGCAAATAATGGGAAAAAATAAAAGATGATTCAGACATATTTATACATAAGGAACAGACAAATTGGATATCTTTATATAAAAGGAAGACGAGTGAATATTACAAGATAAGAAGACATTTATACAAGAAACTACGAAAATGGCAAAGTTCTTTGAGAGAGTTTTATGTTCTTTTGCTTGTTTCATGCATGAGACTGTGACATTGCATTGAAGGGTTTAGTTCAGCAGTTCTCAACTGGGGTCCACAAATATTTACCTTGCATGGCAACAGGTCAGACTTAACAGCACGAAGAGCAAGGGAGGTAGGGACGAGTCGATTACATCGACCCCAGTGTTCAACTGGTACTTATTTTATCAACCCTGAAAAGATGAACAGCAAAGTCGACCTCGGCGGAATTTGAACTCAGAATGTAGCGACGGGCGAAATACCGCTAAGCATTTCGTCCAGCGTGCTAACGATTCTGCCAGCTCCCCACCTTATATAATAATAATATTATTAGAGCCGTGTTTGAGTGAGTGTATTTATCAGAGCATGCTAGCTTTGATCACTGTTTTTATTTCATCAGGTTTTATGAGAATTCACCATCATCGTTTAACGTCCGTTTTATGTAATCTAATGTGTCCTTCCATTTTCAAGAAACGGTGCTAAAATTTAAAAAAGATTTGACTTCTATTTCTAATAAGTGAGTGACTACTCTTTCATTGAGTAAGGCTTCAATGAGGAAGAGCAGGGTGTATATTTATGTTGTTATTTCACTCCAGATCAACTCCGATACTGGAGAAGGCATTCCAGTCACAACTATCCCATCTTATTCAGACATAAGTGTACCCAGGACTACAGGACAGGCCTGCTGTGTGTTAAATTTCTGTGATTTGAGGGAGAGACATGGGACTGCAACGAAACTGAAACCTCACCGGCATACAGGAAATTGTACAAAGCAAAGTTATCTCCCTTGATAAGAAGGCCAACGAACTCTGAATGTTTTAATCGGAGGGGAAGAAGGAGTGGATCACGTGCCGACTTCCACTTGATGCATGTGTGCGATTATGTGAGTCTCGTGTGTGGGGGGTGGGGGAGGGGTTCTAAGAGGTTGATGAAGAAGGAGCGTGAGCAAAGCCAGTGAGACTGAAGAAGGCAAACGCCTGATGCTTGCAATATATCTTTTAATATTCAAGGATTAACAACCATCCCCCCACCCCCCACCATTCACCTTCACTTTTTTAAAATGAGAATATCTGAAATAAACTCGACTGCTCTCACAAATGAGAATACTTAAAATGAACCCCGACCACTCTAAAAAAAAACACAGGAAAAAATAATCCAGAATCCTTGTCTGGTACCGGATTGATCCCAAAATCTAATCAGTTCATGTTTCATGCTCACATGGGTTGGATAGTACACCAAGATCTGGCTAGCCTGAAGCTTGCATTGGTCTGCACTGTCTACATTGGCAAGGTTTCTATGACAGAATGCCCTTTCTAATGTTTACCACTTTACAGAGTGCACTGGGTGCATTTTTTTTTTTTTTTGTAGCATCAGTATCAGTAGGGTTACCAAACAACTTGCAAAACAACACCCCTTTACAGAGTGAGGATATAGTATAAAGAGCGACAGGAACAGGAGTCTTGCTGCAGAGGAGAGACATATGGCTACCCCAAGGAGAAAAGATGGTGGATATATTTTTATGAAAATATAAAGATATAATTTTATATTCATAGTTAATCTAAACAAAAATTGTTGTTCTCAATAAAAACACTTGTCCAACATGGCATGCGGTGGGACTGAACCAGAGACCATATGGTTGAGAAGTGAACTTCTTAACCACACATCCATGCCCACACTAGTGTGTGTGTGTGTGTGTGTGTGTGTTGTTCTGACTTTTCTTTAATGGCACGTGAATTTGAGTTTGAGATCATACCGGTTTGATGAGCCTACTCTGTCACACTGGCTTTGACATGGATTGGCAGAGGGGTGCAGTTTCTATACTCTTACCCAGGAGTAAGTTAAGACGATTACATTGACCTCAGTAATGAACTGCTACTTATTTTACTGACCCCGGAAAAATGAAAGGCAAAGTGGACCTCAGTGAAATTAGAACTCAGTGTGAAGATGGCCAAAATACTGCTAAGCAATTTTCCCAGCATGCCAACGATTTTGCCAGCTCACCACCTGATTAGACTGACATTAAATGATATGCATAGTGGGCCAAAAGTCATGCATTAAAACATTTAATGGAGTGGTTGGCGTTAGGAAGGGCATCCAACTGTAGAAACTCTGCCAAATCAGATTGGAGCCTGGTGCAGCCATCTGGTTCGCCAGTCCTCAGTCAAATCGTCCAACCCATGCTAGCATGGAAGGTGGACGTTAAACGATGATGATGATTATTCATTTTGTTCACGTACAAATATGAGCGTATTCATCCTTATTCTATTTTCTTTATTCAATTTTTAAAAAAAACTGAAGTAGGTCTTCAACAATTTCAGAGTGTATTGAACTTATTGTGTGCCTTACATTTGGCCCACCCTGTATGCATGTGTGTGTGTGTGTGTGCACATATATGCATGTATATGTATGTATACACCCACACACACACATACATACATGATATAAGGCCTGTCTAACAATTTGTGCACACACACGTTTTTACATTTAAATCTCCTTGAACTAATTCTATTGATGATTTCACCTGTTTATAAATATGCCATATATGGTAGTGGGTGTCAACACAACAAGCTGTTATTGTTGTTATTGTTTAACCCAAGGTCAGGCCTCATTGAGCTACACCTTATACATTCCACCTATGGATATCTTCCATCGTTTTCAGGATTCCCTTTTTTCAGTGTGGCATCCGTTTGTTTTTGTTTTTTTCTTCTTGTTCTTAAGCCAGTGAAGGTGTGATTCGGGAGGGAGATTTGACTGCTCTTTGTAACTGGTTGAACTGTTGTTTTGTGCAGTCTACTTTGACACTGGTTCATCAACAACATGTTTATAAGACACTCATGATAATAAATAATAATCCTAACAGATCTCTCAAACCATTGAACCATTTGAGAAACTCTCCCTCCCCTCCTCTCTCATGCCAACTATGTGTATATGCATATGAGTGTATATATATGTATATGCGTGTGTGTGTGTGTGTGCGTGTGCGTGTGTGTGTGTGTGTGTGTGTGTGTGTGTGTGTGTATATACAGGGTGGCAATAAAGTCACTTTGCAGTTTTTTATTATAAGTAACTGTAAAGTGACTTTATTGCCACCCTGTATATGCATATGTATATATATTCATAAATATATGAGTATATATGTATATATACATATGCACATATATGTATGTGTGTGTGTGTGCATGCATATTTATAAATACATGTATGTATACATACATGTATATATGTACCCATATATCTATATATATATATATATATATATATATATATATATATATATATATATATATATACATACATGTAGATTTATACACACACACACATCACAGTATCAATCAGACCATAAGAGGCTGTTATACACTGCTGGTCACAATGCGCTTCCAAATCCATCTTGATGGTGCCATTCTTCTCCATCTTGACCCAAACTGCTTAATTAAATTGTTTAATTAGTTAAGCAATATTTGTGTGTGTGTGTGTGTGTGTGTGTGTGTGTGTGTGTGCATACAAATACATACATAGTCATTATCATCATTTAATGTCTATCTGGTTGCATCTGTTGGGTGGTTTGACAGGATCAAACAAGCTGCAGGGCTGCCCCAGGCCCCAATGTCAACTTTGGCAAGGGTTTCTATGTCTGGATGCCTTTCCTAATACCAGCCACAGCACTCATGAGGCTGCCAAGTAACTTGCAAGGCAGGGAAACGGAAAAAGTCTCTTTGACTGGGGAAAAAAAAAGGTATTGAAGAGACAGGGAGGCAGCTTAATGCCAGGTATTAAAAGGCTTATAGTATGATAGAGAGACAAACACAGGTGTATTCCTAGGGGGGGGGGGGAGATAGCCACCCTCACATAATGTGAGGGTGGTGAGAGTGCTTGGAAAGAAGATAAAGAAGGTGTGATGAAAGGCCAGAGCGAACTCTCCAGGTACAAGAAGGTGAGTGCAAGAAAGAAAAACGCACAGCGGAGGTGGGAGGATAATTTCATAAGACTGAAAGAGGGAGTGACAGAGGGTTGAACATGGAGAGGAGGAAGAGATGAATGTAGTGAGTGACGAACGAGGGTGGAGGTGTGATTGAAGGGAAATATCAGTATGGTAGGGTAGGGTGGGAGAAATGAGTGATAGAAGTGGACCAAGAAGGAGGAGGTGACAAGTGGTGTGGACAAGAGGAGTGGAGAGCAGCAGTGTCATAAATCTATAGAAAGATCAGAAAGCAGGGAGATGTACTAGTCAAGTACATCAAAATCAAATAGAAACTGTAGTTGTGATCCCAGTGCCAGTAGCACGTAAAAAGCACCATCCGAATGTGGCTGATGCCAGTGCCGCTTTGACTGGCTTCTGTGCCAGTGGCAAGTAAAAAGCACCCACTACACTCTTGGTGTGGTTGGCGTAAGAAAGGGCATCCAGCTGTAGAAACACTGCCTGATCAGATTGGGGTCTGGTGCAGCCTCCTGACTTCCCAGACTTCAGTCGAACCGTCCAACCCATGCCAGCATGGAAAACGGACGTTAAACGATGATGATGATGATGTGTATTATACATCAGTTTTGTTGCTTCTTGTGTTAGTTTAGTGTTTCATTTGTTGTGTGATGTATGTACTGTATCAGTTGTATCAGTTTGTTGGGAGATGTTTGTGTTTTCCTATGTATTGTGTTGGATGTGCACACACACACACACACACACACACACACACACACACACACAGGGTAATTAAGTGATATTTACCTGTTCTGTTGGTGTATAGTCTGCAGACTTTACTATATGAACTCTATCTAAAAAACTGAAAGGAAATAAATAAAAATAAAATTATTACTATTATTACAGAAATCAGAGAAAAATGTTAGAAAAACATATTATTATTATTATTGTTGTTTAACCCCAGGTCAGCCTTGACTCAGCAGATCAAATGCAAGGGTTCCAATACTTGACTGACTTTATTTCATTACCTTCTGAAGGATGAAAAGAAAAGCTGATCTCGAAATCTTACCACAGAATGCAAAGGCCTGAAAATACCACAAGGTACTCTGTGCAATGACCCAACAATTCTGACAGCTTAAGGAAGGCACTGGAAGTGGTGACACAAATTGCTAGAAATAGCAGTCAAATCTAAACTTATCATACAATTCTGAGTTTAAAAAGCAAGTATGAATAAGAGCAGGAAGAAAATTTTAAAAAAAGAAAAAAAAAGCAGGATGGTCATGGCTAGAATGTCATTGATCATAGGTATGCTGGGTCAGAGCTGACCTGGGGCTAAGTAACAACAAAAATGTGAGACATATTAGACAATGTATTCTTAGATACATTTAGTCTGAAAATAAAAAAGACAAGATGGTCACATATGGCTGACCGAGGGTTAAATAACAACAACATCACTTAATGATATTATGATAGAGTAATTGGTAACAACAATGCTCCCGGTATCATTGCTTGTAAGTTACTCTCGCACAATCAATATCACTCATACATCAAACTCTAACAGTCATTACTCACACAGACTTTTTTTTCTTCTAAATTATCCAAATTTAAATACTTTATTCACAAACAAATAACACAAAAAAAAAATCTAATTATTGGAATATAATTTATATTTAATTAAGTGTTTTATTTAGTAATTCCATGCCACTTGAAAAAGAGAAAAAAAGACGGTAAATGAAATTAAAAGATGAAAGATGTAAGCAAGCGCCAAGCTTTTTTATAGCCTCCAATTTGTAGTGGGTCTAAAAAAAAAAAAAAAAAAAATCTTAATCTTTGATGGTTTCTAAACATACTACTTTAGCAGAGTTGACTTTTGACATCAAACCACAAAACATCATCCAAAACTGCCTCGTTTTTGCTAAGATTTAAAAAAAAAAAATCTTAAAATATTTCATTTTTGTATTTGGTTCGCAAGATGGTTGATGTGAACATGTGTGGTAACCCTTTAGCATTTAAACCCACCTATATCAGGCCCAAATATTCTTACGTGCTTTTATGTTCAAACGTGGCAGATCTGGTCTCTCACACCTACCCTACAATGTCATTTTGGAAAATAAATAATCATTGATATCTCAAAGTTACAACATAATGTGTGATTAATTTAAAAACAGCATGAGTAAATAAGCATTATATTTGTGAAGGCACGTGGCCCAGTGGTCAGGGTGTTGCACTCACAATTGCTAAATCATGGGTTCGATTCCTGGACCAAGCAGCACATTGTGTTCTTGAGCAAAGCACTTCATTTTACACTGTTCTAGTCCACTCAGCTGTTAAAGGGTAACAAACACCACAAGGCATGTTGCCTTAGCCTCATCACAACAGTTAGTTCATGCTGCATTGGTACTTTTTTGATTAACCTCAAAACATGAAAGCAAAGTTGTCCTTAGCAGGATTCTATCCAATGTTGGGCTGAGCTGGATTTAATATTCTCTCCAGGTCAAAGCCTCAATAGTAGGAGAAAAGTTTCTTAACTATTAACCTACCTTTTAGCACTCAGATTACTGTCAAATGTAATACTTATTTATTCATGTTATTTTGAATTAATTATGCAATATCAAAGCTTTGTGTGAGAGGATGTGGACATTAAAAATATCATCTGATGTATGTAACATGTATTAAGGGGCATCACACTCCACGGTCGTTAGCTCTGTAAAGGCTGAAGAGAATTAAAGACAAGCATGATCAGTGGGTGGGAGCATTAAAGATATTAGTCAATGTGTGTGTGAGAGAGAAAGAGAGACAGACAGAGATACACACACACACACACACACACACACACACACACACAACACAGAAGACTTCACAATGCAGTAGTGTGAATATGTGAAAAACTAACAGGTACTGTCGGTGTAAAGTACCAACCCCTGGCAGAGACAAGACCAATGAAGAAACGGTGATGGTGGTGGTATATCAGGTCTTAGGACACAAAAACGAGAGGCTGAAAAGCCTGAAACAGTGGTAACAGTGCAACAGACCTATTCAACCTGCAAGAATTAAGTAAACTAAGTAATATTAAATGATGATGATGATATGGTACTTTTCCCACAATGGTGAAGGAGAAGGAAAAGGAAGAGAAATGGAAAAAAAAAATTGAAGTTTTCTGCCTGTTTGTAGTTAAGTGATACTCAACAGTTATTGCTCAGTAGTGCCCCACCCCCATTTCATGCTCTCCTCTAACAGCTAACCCTGATAGTCTGTGATTCTCTAAACTTCTATCTCCTCCCACCACGACCACCATTATCTAAACCTACATAGATTTCCGATGCTATATATATATATATATATATATATAATTTGGAAAGGAACGGTTATGGAACTATCCAAAACAGTATGTGAACACTGGTGAATGTACGGTAGGATTTAATTTCATAAATCTCAGAACTGAATTGGAACAATGCCAGAACTAACTTGAAAAAAAAACCACTGCCATTAATTACTTAGAGATGCTGCCTGCATAAGAAACAATACTTAAGTTAACATATTTAAAGTAATGAGTATTAAATATCTTAATTATAAATAATTGTATGGTGAAGAAAGCACATCATTTGCTCAATGACTAATGCTTTCTAAAAATAAGGGTAAATAAGGGAGACAACCCTGAACATGTTTCAATCATATTTGACCTCTTCACTGTAGAATGAATTCACTGTGGCTGCTGAACTATTGATGAGTGAATAACTAAATGTGAGATTCAATATTTGTACATTGAGTACACATGGAAAAAAATTAGCATATTTGGAAGAAAATAATTATCAATTTTAATTACTTTAGGGATGCTATCCACATTAAACTATGTATATTTATATAATTAGGTACAGAAACCAATCAGAAGTGATACACTTTGCAACAAAGCTCAATATACCTCAAAACTTACACTTTTGAAAATCATTTATATAAGAAACTCGTTAGGCGAGTTAATTTTAATATAAGTCTTCATATATACCCTGTCCATTTTCACCATTTATTTCTCTACCACTACTACTTGTAAGGATTAGCAACAATTATGTATATATATATATATATATATAATGTCGACATTATAGGAACTTAAACTTTCAAGAAAATCCATTTAGATCACATAGAGCAGAGGTTGTCAAAACAGTGCATCATAAGGGGCATGCTTGGATGCACCTCAGATTTTAAAATATGACAGATGGTGCATATATGACTGTGTAGCTAAGAAGTTCAGTTTCAGCCCCACTGTGCAGCACCTGGGGGGGGGGGGGCGTGCATGTGTAAATTGCATGAATGGATGCTTACATTTGCACTCACGTCTTTGAAAAGTACAACCTATGATTGCTAATACTGCTGTCACTTCTGTTAACAAATCAACCACTTGTTTCCACAGCCTTCAAAGCTGCATTGGATAAAAGATCCCTTACAAGTATAACAAGTAAAAGGTTAGTGACAGGGAAGGCATCGGATCATAAAACGATGCCTCAATATCTTATTTTGTCAAATCCATGATAGCATGAAAAACTGGACATAAAACCAAACAAACAGCCTGTCATAACACTGTTATCACTATCATAACACTTTCACATAAAATATTATCATAACACTGTCATAACACACTGTTTGCTATCATAGCATGCTGTCATAACTTTGTACTACCACAATATACAGAATTGTGAGTAATGACAGTATAATAAGTTGTGATATTCTAAGCTTCAGAAGATGCATACTCAGGAAGTTGGACCTCCAACCAGGCCTTTCGTAATACCCTTAAAACCAGGAATTTTTCAGCACCACCTCATGTGCATGCGTGTGCGTGTGTGTGTGTGTTTGAGAGTGAGTGTGCATTTGCCTGTTCATGAGTGCATTTTCTTGTCACCTTGCTTTGATATCACATGACAGTTGTAAACAAGTGGTTGTCCTTCATTTCCAATTTTCCATGGAAACATATCTGTCCAAGGAGAAATATTCACCTGACTTGGAAACAGGAGAGGGTTGGCAACAGGAAGGGCATCCGGCCGGAGAGGAAAATCTGTCACAACAAATTCCGCCTGACCCATGCAAGCACAGAAAAAGTGCACATTAAAACGATGACAAACGATGACATTCTGGGAATTTCAATTTAGTCAACAGCTACTCATACTCCCCCTCCTACATCCCCCTTCATGGCAAACAAACGCCCACACCCCACGCCCCCTACGGCCCCACAAAAGGTTCCAATGTCACAATGATATAGACATACCACAGAGGACTGTACAGACAATATGCTTGTATAACAGTAGTAGTAGTAGCAGCAGTAATAGTAGTAGTAGTAGTAGTAGTAGTAGTAGTGGTGGTAATAGTAGTACAAGCAGCAACTGTGAAACTGCAAGCTAATGTTGAAGAATATAAATTCTACTACTACTATTACTACTACTACTACTACTACTACTACTACAACATGGCTGCTCATGTGTGGTGTGTGTATGTATGTATGTATAACAGAGAGTTCACATCCACTCCCATGCAGATATTTTAAGAGTCTCTCTCTCTCTCTCTCTGGCCTATGTTGCTTTAAATGCTAATACCATTCACACACACACACACACACACACACATGGCAGAACTAACCAGCGCTGCCTCCACTCACTCGCTCACCGTCTAAAGAACCACTATTACTAATCAATCCAACAATTCCAGTATTCCAGTTAGTTTTCACCATTTCTGCCACTGAACCACACAACACAGAAATACCACACACGCGCGCGCGCGCGCGCGTGCGTGTGTGCGTGTGTTGTTTATACCGACACACTGGCAGTGATAGTGAAACGTTGAGGCATTGCGATATATTTTCTTATTCTGGGAGAAGGATAGATAGATAGACAGAGGGAGACAGACAGACAGACAGAGAGGAAGAGAGAAACATAAAGGGAGACAGATATACACACACACACACACACATATATATATATATATATATATATATATATATATATATATATATATATATATATATATAGAGAGAGAGAGAGAGAGAGAGAGAGAGAGAGAGAGAGAGAGACAAATAGACAAACATAGGGAGACAGATAGTCAGACAGAGACAGACAGAGAGACAGAGATAGAGTGACAGACAGATGGACAGACAGATAGACAGAGATAGATTTAATAGAATAAAAAAATATAGATAGATGGATATATTCATGTGAGTGTGGAGAGAGAGAGAGAGAGAGAGAGGAAGAGAGAGACATACACATTAAGTTAAAGACTCAACAGTTGTTTAGTCTCAATGCAAAACCATGTTTAAGTAAACGTGATCAAAGAAACTGTGTGGAAGCCTGTCATAAGTGTGTGTGTGTCCCCTCCACCACCACTTGGCAACCAGTGTTGGTCCCCTAACTTAGTGGTTCAATAAAAGGGATCAATAGAATTAAAACCAGACTTTAAAACAAAATCTCCACTGGAATTGATTTGTTCAACTAAACCCTTCAAGGCGGTACCCCAGCATGGCCTCAGTCCAAAGACTGAAGAACTAGTAAAAGAGAAGACATGCACACACACACACACACACACGCATCTGAATGTACATAGACACACACATGAAAAAATATACAATCACATGTTTATTAACAAGCCAAACCTGTTGTCAAGCAATGATGGGGACAAACACGCACACACATACATATATAGTCCCACCCATGCCAGCATGCAAGGCAGTCGTTAAATGATGATGATGATATATAGCACTCAGTTTCTTATTTCTTTACTGCCCACAGGGGGCTACACACAGAGGGGACAAACAAGGACATACAAACGGCTTAAGTAGATTATATCGACCTCAGTATATAACTGGTACTTATTTAATCGACCCCGAAAGGATGAAAGGCAAAGTCGACCTCGGCGGAATTTGAACTCAGAACGTAACGGCTGACGAAATACTGCTAAGTATTTCGCCCGGCGTGCTATCGTTTCTGTGTACCAAATCCATTCACAAGGCTCTGGTTGGCCTAGGGCTATAATAGAAGACACTTTCACAAGGTGCCACACAGTAGGACTGAACCTGAAACCATTTGGCTGGGAAGCAAACTTCTAACCACACAATGGTGCCAATGTATATATGTATGAACTGGGATGATGATAACAGCTGGAATAACTAAGTTACTGTTGAGAAATAAATTTTTGCAACGGTTTTAGAATTAGAGGGGCCAATCCTATCACCCCACAGAATGCTGACTTTTTGGGAATTCCCGCCTCCATACATTTTTTATGCATTTACCAACATACAGATGTTCGATGCAGCCATGAACTGCATCAACATGAACCATCTATGATGACTGCGATGGTTAGGTGCACACCCCCACCTGTCCTCCCACCATTAAACCATGAAATAGTCATCTTACAACGGACACACCATTAAGATGGGGTGGTCACAGGGATAAAGTTAAATGTAAACTGACAATGTTTCACCTCTGGAAGGATACAGGACATTGAGAACTTCTGAGTGATTAATCAAATTGCTAGAAATAGCAGTGAAAGCTTTCATAATCTACAAAAAGAACAAATTAGCTAGATGTAGTCCTAGATACATACATGGACAGGGTGCTTGTGGCTAAAATGTCATTGGTTCTCAATCTATTAGGCTGACCTGGGGTGCTAAATATCAATGACATGTAACCATGACTCATCTCATTATCCAACCAGAGAGAGATGGCCATAACACACCAGAGCAGACTCCACAAACATTTTAATGAGTTACCTCATTATCACATGACGGCAGTTCTTTGTGTCCAAAGATCACGAGGAAGAACATCAGGCCTTTAAGTGGCCATGTAAGGAAACCAGGTGCACTTTCAGTAAATATGTAGGCTTTGGTCAAATGTAGGAAGTGGTGGGGCACGATAGTAACTCTTTCCTTCTTTGGCATTTCTCATTCTCTACAGTTGCTTGTAGCAGTCTGGATGCAGTCTTCCACACCCCCACCCACCCGCCCCACTGAGCACTGTGCTGTGCCTCCCTCACATCATTCGGATTTGTCTATACATGACACATGGCCTGACCAACTGAGCTGTCTCAACATCAGCATGGTTTCAATGCTCAAGACACTGCCCAGCCGGAGGACTTCGTTACTGATGTGTTCCTTTCATGAAATGTCCATGGTGAAGGGAAGGCATCTCTGGTGGAAGTGTTCCAAAAGCTTGACCTGATTCCTGTACAGCACCCAGAAGCTTGGGTCAGAAGCAAAATGTATTACAGCCATGGCTGTGTAGTTAGGGAGCTTGCCTCTTACTCACATGGTTTCAGGTTCAATCTGACTATCTATCTGTATGTAAATGTGTGTGTGTGTGTGTCACCTTGTACTGATGTCAAAAACATGGAAAAGTGGACATTAAAACAATGATGATGCTAACATGCAATTCTAGTTAGCAACAAATGACAGATTCTACAATACGCAATAAATCAATCAACCATCACCAATGCTTTTTGTGACACCATCATGAGATTCCTTGCAGCAGTGTATAGAATAGTGTTTTACAAGAAAATCAAAACAATGTGCTTTACACCTTATGGATATCATCATCACCATCATCACCATCATCATCATCCTCATACTTTCCATGCTAGAATCGATTAAATGGGTTCTTCTACTGCAAGTTAATCCTTGTTTGAATCTATTGTGTAAATAGGTTGGAGAGCGACATCTCTTCCCTCCTATGTTTCATTTCTGGTTTGGTATGGGTAGCTGGATGCTCTTCTTATAACCAGTTACTTTACAGCATGTACTGGGTTACTGTATTTATCATGGCACCAGATTCTGTAAAATCCATGCAAGCATGGAAAAATGGACATCAAAGGATAATGACAATGTTACACGTGTGTGTATGTGTGTAAATATATAAATATACACACACAGGTACATGCATGGCTGTGTGGTAAGAAGTTTTCTTCCAAACCACATGGTTCCGAGTTCAGTTCCACTGTGTGGTACCTTGGGCGTCTAGCCATAGAAACCATGCCACAACAGACAGTCGGAGTCTGGGCAGCTCCCTGCTAACCAGCTCCATGTCAAACCATCCAACCCGTGCCAGTGTGGAGAGTGGATATTAAACGATGATGATTATATAGAGCCAATGGGGTGGAATCGTTTGAAGGTTAAAACAATGTGAAGTGAACTGTGGCCAGTGATGTATAACATCTAATAACCTGGTCACTACAATGACACTGTGACACACCTGTGCACTATTCACATATCCGTTAATGCACTAACTAGTGCAGTGACATCAACCAAATGAAGATATGTGACCAAAGATCCTGATAAAATTTAGTTCTCCTTTGGTATATTTAAAGTGTATAACCTGTCAGTTTGCACAGACGTGTGTATGTATGTATATATGGATAGACAGACAGACAGACAGACAGACAGACAGACAGACAGACAGACAGATAGATGTAGTTAGATAAACAGGTATATATAAAGCTAGATAGATAGATATACCGATACACAGACAGATAGATAGATATCGATAAACAGGTATATATAAAGCTAGATAGATATACAGATAGATAGATAAACAGGTATATATAAAGCTAGCTAGATAGATAGATATCGATAGATAGATAAATAAGATTTAACACCTGTTACACCCTCTAACTTTAGTGTATGTCAAGTATATACACTGCTGGGTGTTATTTAATATCTTGTCAACCTGTTACACAATGTGAACGACCTGGTTTGGCATGGCTCTGCACAGAATCAGTAGTCATTCCAATATTTGCTTTAATGAAATGCAGTGCATGCACAGACACATTCTACCTACCTATCAACTTTATCTATCTATCTATCTATCTGTATGTGTGTGTGTGTGCATGCATACACTAATATATATATTATAGTATCACTCGATGACCAGGAATGAGAAACTCTGAGGAGCCACTCAAAAAGACACAGTCTTCAATAAATAACATCATTATTGCAGTCTAACTCACAATATTGAGTGTTGCATTTTTTTTAAACAAAATTTTCGTTGTCACTCAATTGCATTTCACACCAGCATGAAACGACCAGCCACTATCACTCCCACTCATTCACACGCGTATAAAAGAGAGTGTGTGTGTGTGTGTGTGTGGTGGGAATAATAAAGAGCAACTTCCATACACATAGTAAAGCGTTTATTCTTTCAAAACCCGATGACTGACCCTTTTGCTACAACTGAGGGGGGTCTTGCCATAATGTAAGAGAGTCTTCAGAGATTTGTCACAACCACAATTAACCAAAACTCCGAGTAGCGTCAGAGAGACTCAACCGTCAGTATCAAACCACTACACACACACACACACACACACACAAATACTACTTTAAGACCAGACATGCTTTTTTTCACTCAGTCTCACAACTAAATGATTGCAGCTTCGTACTTTATTCATCTTCTTCATCACCTCCCCCTCAACACACCCTCACATCATCACCATTATTATTATTAATAATAATTATTATTATTGTTGTTGTTGATGTTTTTCTTCAGCTGTGGGATTTGTTAAAAAAAAATAAATAAAAATAAAAATCACCGTTTTCAATGTTCTATAAATAGAATATTCAATTCTTTCTCCAGCTATTTTAGCAGATTAGTAAAGGTCTGCCGCCACCATTGTAGAATGTATTAAGAGTAGGAGGAAGGGGAGGAGGAGGAGAAATGGTAACGGTAATAGTAGTAGTAGTAATAATAGTTAGTGGTAGTTAGTAGCAGCAGCAGCGGTGGTGGTGGTACTTGCAGTAATAGAAGCGGGTTTTTTTTTTAATAGTAATAGTAGCAGTCGTGGTGCAACGAGCAAAAAGGATTGTTGTTATTGTTGTTGTAGTACAAGTACTAGTAATAGTAGTGGTAGCGGTGGTGGTGGTGATGGTAGCAACAGCGGCAAGATACTGAAACTAATAAAAAAAAAAGGAAAAAAATACGGTGCTTGCATAATTCTCTCTCTCTCTCTCTCTCTGCATGTCCGCCTATTTTGTCGGTGCCAGGTTTTAACTTGGTAGCTGGCCTGTATAAAGACGTGTCTATGCATATATATATATATATATATATATATATATATATGTGTGTGTGTGTGTGTGCATCTGCCTTGCATGAGGACTGGACGACCTGCTAGAAATAACGCCCAAATCAACACTGAATTCTCATCACACGCAAGCATCATAAGAAGGAAATTACATCATCATCATTATTAGATAATGTACTCCTAGGTAACCCCAACCCTTACCGAAAAAAAAAAAGACAGGATGGATATGCCGGTAACGTCTTTGATCAAGTCCATCTCTCACTCTGTATGTGTGTGTGCATATAAATACGTGTGTGTGAATATATATATATATATATATATATATATATATATAGTTCAAAAAAACAATAACAAAATAACAAAAAAACAACAAAGTGAGGACGTGATATGGATAGTATTATATATATATATATATATATATATATTGGAGCATCCAGTCGCGGATATTCTCTATCATATTAAGGTGAAATAATCACATCTGGTATGTGTTTTTGATCATGTCTTCTCGATCAGGTTTGCCCTGGGGTTAAATATCAACACTGACACCGGAATTACTAGTACATGTGTACTTATCATTGCTGTGTACGCCACCATCACCGCCGCCGCCGCCTTCTCCGCGAACCTTTCATCGTTATCTCCACAACAGCCACCGACACCATCAACACTGTGACCACCACTATTACAATTGCTTACTACTACTACTACTACGTATCTATTCAGATCACCACCCGCAATACTGCATCCGTCACACTTCCAAATAACCATTAACCATCGCCGCCGCCCCTAATGACAACCTTCTACGTAATTGCTCTGCATTGTTAGAAATAGCAGCCAAAATCACTCTCAAATCATGCACCCTACCATCTTAGAACATAGTAGTAAATAAAAAATAAATAAATAATTAAATAACGGCGAATGGTCACGGCTGGAACGACTTTGATCATAAACCAGCTCGATTATGGTTAAGTTGGAATTCACCACCACCACCACCAACAACAACAACAACATAACGCTGTCAATTTATATGGAAATAACAGCCGCATTCCCACCATATCAAACCCTTTCGTTTCGACAAGAATATTATTTGAAATGTAAATTCTTGATATACAAATGACGAGATAGTCACGGCTGGAGCGCTATTGAACTTTAAAGTCCGCCGGGTGTGAGCTGACCTGGGTTTTACAACCTCGAAAGTCACATCTTAGTATATTCTGTTACAAGTCAGTCTCGAAACAAATGGACCATAGTATTAAAGATGTGCATGGTGGTGTGGGTGAGGGTGATCGGTCACTTGACCTCTGTGGGTCATGAGTAGGCTATCAAGTGACCAGTTAGCTAGCTACATGTCATGTGTCTGACGGATTATAGAACACCGCCGCCACCGTCACCACCACCACCGCCCACATTTTCCTCAAGAAACAACGAGGGCTTCTACGTGGTCACTCTACCTGTTAGAAATAATAGTCAAATATCCCTTGAATCACATCACAGCATCCCCGGCCACCGCTGCTATATCAGAAAAAGTACCCTGCTCATAGCTGGAATCTTTGATCATGGGTCATCTCGACCAGGTCCGACCTGGGGTTAAATAACAAATAACAACTGCCGCCACCGCCCTCACAAATGAACGAAAGCGCCTTTACGAGGTCGTTCGATCAGTTAGAAATGACAGTCAAATCGCTCTCAAATTATAACCTGTCGCCTTGAAAAAATGAAGGACATTCCATGTTAATGTCGTCTGTGAAAGCAAGATGGAAAGGTCACGGCTGGAGTCTCTTTGATCATAGGTTTGTTTGAGTAGGGGTAACCTGGGTCTAAACAACAATTCCATAACAAACCAATATCCAAGTTGTCAATCGTTCGTTCGTTCAACCGGCTAGAAATAGAAGCTAAATACCCCTTCAAATTACATCTTACTAACTTAAAAATGGAAGGCTACGTTGGATAACGTAGTTGCAAAATGGAAGGAATAAAAAAAATATATAATAAAATCAACTGGTTGGTCATGTCTGGAACAGCGCTGATCATAGATCGGGTCTGCTCGTTCAGGGCTGACCTGGGAGTCGAACAACCACGTCCTTGTGCCGCTGTCAATAAAATGCTACAGTCGGAACATCAACAATTAGGGCAAGACGTACTACTACTACTACTACTACTGCAGCTGCTGCTGCTGTTGATGTTGCAACAGTGCGGTGTTTGTTGCAAGACATGAAATACTGTGAAGAGATTGTGGAAAAACAACAACAGCAGTAACAACAACAACAGCAATAACAACAACGACCACGGAGAGGAGGAGGAGGAGGAGAAGGACGAGGAGGTAAAAAGAAAACAATCTATCAAAAAGAAAAGTAAAGCGAGGGAGGGATGGTGGGAGGCGGGAAAGCGTGTATGAGGGGGAGGGGAACAAATGAATAACGGCACAAAGTAAGAAGAACAACCAGGAGAGAGAGAGAGAGAATAAAGGATATATAGACAGAAAACCATTACCACTTTAACACAGATGCTATATTACGTATACGCATATATGCGTACGTGCTCGCTTACACACACACAAACACACACATGCAATGGAAACAATCGCAGTCGAAATCCACTCCGTCATTACTCCGAAGTCTGTTTCTGTTCCTCACACCGATTATATATATATATATATGTATATTCAAAATAAGCAACAGGATATCAAGTAGTGATGCAGTACGACCGTTTCAAGCGGCTCCCAATCATTGCATCAATTTAAATGCAGTGCCACCATCAGCTGCACAAATAAATAGAATTTTAACCAGTTGGACACATTAATATAATTTTTCTCAAATACGTTAACAGAGCGAGAAGATGGAAGAAATTCATGTTGTTGCTATTGGAGCTAAGAATAGACTACACTATATATATATACACACACATATATATATATATATATATAGGCGCAGGCGTGGCTGTGTGGTAAGAAAACTGCTTCCCAACCACATGGTTCCGGGTTGGGTTAAGGTTCCACCTTGGGCAAGTGTCTTCTGTCTTGGGCCAACCAAAGCCTTGTGAGTGGATATAGTAGATGGAAACTGAAAGAAGCCGGTCGTATACATATATATATGTCGAAACGCCGGTGTTAAAACGTGGGTAGCTGATGAAGTAGAATGTTCTCTATGTGGCTCGTGTGTTCTCGTCTACGTTTGTTTGCAATGTCCTGTACCCAGATATGCACCTATACATACAGGTGGATGTCGGTATGCACATACCTGTACGTATATATGCATATACTCATTTACTTTTGTTTATATATATATATATATATATATATATATATACATATATATATCGCATACACAAATCCACCCACAGACATGTACAAGATGTTGGGTGGGTGTGATATGTGTAATGATGATGATGATGATGGTGGCAATAAATAAATAAGGTTGTACTCCAACATGTCATTTAGTCAATGACATCCCATCCCCCGCCCTAACGCTTCATACTCATTTCTCCTCCCTAAAATTATCGAGGTCACAAATTGCATTTGACAAGTCAACACACACACACAGATAGATGTAAACAAAATTGAGTAGATTAGCGATTAAAGTCACTTCCTGACATAATTTCTAAAGCAATAAAAATGCTGGGTTTGTTTTTTAATAAATTATTTTTATCTTCACCAATCAGAATAATAATAAGAAGAAGAAGAAGAAGAATTACTATTACCCCCACACAAACTGTCCTTGTAATGCCCCCTCAACCCCTCCACATCTGCTACTGTGGTAAATAAAAGAAATTATTAACTTTCTCAAGTTTTACTTGAAAAGGAAAGTGCGGGCAGAGAGGGAAGAGCTGTCTCCCAGCAATTTTGTTAAAAGGTGGATGAGTGTAGCATGAATGGCCAGAGTGAACAGACCAACTCTTAGCATGCGCCTGTAGATCGAGGGTAGATGAAGTGGAGAGAGCACTTGCCCTAGAGATCAGGGTGATTGTGGTTTTGTGGGGTTTCCACGAGCAGCCCTCGGATGCCTTCCTCTTTTGGGGTTCTATTTGTTATAATTTTTTGTTATTACCTTTTTTACACAATTAAATCCCACTCTTTTTGTGTTGTCCTGTGCTGTCCCCAATCTTTTATACAAACCCCTAGAATGATTTAGTGCATTTATATATATACGTATGGCTCCACAACCAGTGTGCCACGAGACTACGCTAGGCGTGCCGCAGTGTAATCTGAATATGATTTTCCTCTTTATACTTTTAGTTATATTTCAGGTGTGCTACTACTGAATTTTGATAAGAATACAAGTGTACTGCAAGTGATAAAAGGCTGCAGAGCACTGATCTAGTGTGATGGTGTGTTATGTCATCTTGTTAATTATGCAGATAGGAAATTGATTACCAAGCAGCTATATATATGTGTGTGTGTGTGTGTGTGTGTATTATATATATATATATATATATAATATAAAGATATAATATATATATCATATACATATTATATATCATATATATATATATATATATATATATATATATATATATATATATATATATATATTATATCATATATTTATATATCTAAAGAATAAGGAGAAAATGAAGAGATAATTAATGTCATATTTTATAATTAATAAATAATATTTTATTAATTACCTCTCCATTTTCTCCTTATTCTTTAAATATATAAATATATGAACCATAATTTATATGGTTACCTTATAGTTGAACTTTCTATGGATTGGTAAGTAACCAATATTTTCATTGAGTTTATTATCCCTCAATGAGGTTTATAACCTTTACTTGAATATATATATTCAGATACATACATACACACACATCTATATATATAATTATATATAAATACACACACACACACACAGACTGAATGCCAGAAAGAAGGATAGACAGACATTTGTAAACAGATAATACTGGCAGATAGATGAACAGACAGACACACACACAACCACATAAAATCAAAAGCCAGCCATTAAATTGTTTCATCTTTTCATATCCTAGAAATACCGGCATTTGCTGCTTTAAGTGATAAACAAATTATAATTAATAACCTGTAAGTAAACTTTATTCTTATCCATACATGTGTGTGTGTATGTGTGTGTGTGTGTGTGTGTGTGCACACGTGAGTGCATGCATGTTTGTATGTGTGTATATTTGAAGCTAACTCTTCACTACAAAGTGGGATGAAACCTCAGTATTTGCTATATGTACATGTATATGTATCATCATCATCATCGTTTAATGTCCGCTTTCCATGCTAGCATGGGTTGGACGGTTTGACTGGGGACTGGTGAGCCAGATGGCTGCACCAGGCTCCAATCTGATCCGGCAGAGTTTCTACAGTTGGATGCCCTTCTTAACGCCAACCACTACGAGAGTGTAGTGGGCGCTTTTACGTGCCACTGGCATGAGGGCCAGTCAGGCAGTACTGGCAACAGCCATGCTCAAATGGTGTTTTTATGTGTCACCTGCATGCGCATGTGTATGTGCTCAATTTTCACAATTGAATGAAGGGTCTTGACAGTGTGGGATGAAAAGGATTATGGACCTTACTCAAAAGATATAGGTATCCAGACAGCTTTGTGATAATAGGTAGCTCCAAGAAGGTTCGTTTTCTGCAATCTTTCTTGGGAGTGACAGCTCAGCCGCCTCTCCAGTCTGCCATGGTGTAAAGCAGGATTGTGTACAAGTTCCAGCACTATTTGCTTTCCCTCTGGGTACCATGTTTGAAATCATGGCATACGACCTGCTAAAGAAGGACGGTAGTATGTTGTTGAACCTATCTGGGCAAAGATTCACCATAAAGTACCATGATAGCTGCATTTGTAGACTTCTTTTCACTGATGACTCATCGTGAATACTTCATCTGGTGGAAGATATTCAGAAAACTACATACCCTTTTTTCAATGTGCAGACACAGAATTTTCTACCTATCAATAAAGTGAAGAGAGGGGGAAAAAAACAAACAAAAACTGAAGTTTTGTTCCAACCTCCACTCAGAGCACTGTTCCAAGTTTTGTTCCAACCTCCACTCAGAGCAACCACTACTTTCACTAATCATCCCCTATGTTTGACAAGGAAATTTACATATTTAGGCTTTACTATTTCTGACAACAATAGCCTGGAGGCAGAGTTGGATCAACACAGTCAGCTGAATAGGCTACAAGGAAGCTCAAAAAATCAACTGCTGCAACAACGAGGTACAGGACTGTCAACCAAGATACAAGGTTTACCAGTCAGCAGAGCAATTCTGATTGTTGTGTTCTGCAGAAACTGACACTGTATCAACAACACAAATCTGATGAGCTACCAGATGCACCAACTGCAGTCAATAATGGACATATTTGGCAAAAATGGACATAAAGGCAGCAAACTAGCTGAATCATTAGCACGCCAGGCAAAATACTAAGCAGCTAATCAATCATTATGTTCTGAGTTCAAATTCCACTGAGGTTGATTTTGCCTTTCATAATTTCATAGGGCTGTGAGCATGCCGGACCACTGCCTTATAGTGGATGCACATCTTGGACATTATGGTACTAAGTATTTAAAAAGAAAGGATAGTCACAACTAGAAAAACCTTTGATCCTGGGTATACTGAATTAGGCCCAAGCTGGGGCTGACAATTATAATAACAATAAATACAAACACCAAAGTTGTTTCTACAGAAATAACTGATTCTAAGAGCCTTGACATGGTATTTTCTTTGCCACCAAATGGCATAATTTTACCAGCTTTGTGAACCTCGTTACTCGTGAAGACTGAGTAATGTCTTTCTGGTCATATTGCAAGAATGAAGAACACACGTCTTTAAGTGATAGAATTTTAAAACAATAAATCTTTATAGGGGCTCCAACAATGACAGGGGAGAGCAGCAGGGTGGTAAGAGAGGTATCCTCAAACAAGGGAAACGTCTCAAATGTCTGCAAGAGAGAAGGTGCTGCTAAGGTACCTAACGTACTGGGGAGGGGTGGGGGTGTCAAACCGGGCAATGGGTTATGTCTACTCCTACCACTACCTCACCAAGTAGGTTGTGACAAGATTTGAACTTGGAATGCAATCAGCCAGGAACATACACCAACAGTCACCTGGAGTCCAATGTTCTTACAGTTCAACCAACTCACTTTTTTGGATTGGTACTTTTTTTTTTATTGTTCAGTTGGAGCCATGCAAGCATGGAAAAATGGATGTTAAAACGATAATGATTAAAGGCAAAGTTGTTCCCTAGATTAACTCCGTTCTGATATACTGATGATTAAAAGTGTTCCACTTACGACCATCCTATCTTATTTTCAGACAATGTATCCAATATTATATTAGCCAACGTATACTTCAATTTTTCTCAAATCAAAGTGTGACTGGCGGCAGTCGTAGTGGGCAGAGATTTGGCTGTTGTTTCTAGCAGGTCGAGCACCCACGTTGTCACATCAAGGATCCATTTTCTTTATATGCAGGAATGGGAGAAGGTGGATAGGAAATGTCATAATGAAAAAAAGGAAAGTCTTAAGTGACCACGTTGGCGCTTTCATAATGCAGTCAAGAATAATTCTTAATTACATTTTGGAATCAAGACGACCGATTTTTAGTGAAACTAAACACAGGTCAAGGTCGACAGATGGCGCTAACGTGCAACATAAATTAGCAACAGCAACATCAGAATGTAGAGAAGGAACATCGACGAAAATACAGCGAAATTTGATTTTTTTTAAAAATCATTCTACGCCAGAAAAAACGCTTCAAGATGTATGTGTCTGGTGTGAGAAACATGGAAATAGAATGTATATAATATTACAATATTTCAGCGATCGATCGAGCCATTCTGGAATCCAGGACATCACACATACACACAGTTATCTCCCTTGACAGTTCATCCCATGATGTCATGGAGACGAAAGAATATTTATGGAAAAAAAAAAAATTCCTTTCTCCTTACATGTCAATAGATGAATTATTAAATCGGCTCAACGTAAAAAAGCAAACAAGCAAATAAAGTAGACATACACATGCACACAGATCGAAATCCATTTATGAGAGAGAAAGAGAGGCGATGAACGTTGTCATTCAATCTGAATGGTGATAAAAAAAAAACCGTCTGAACAGGATGTTTCTTTTTTTGAAGTTGTTAGAAACGAAAGAGGTCAATATAAACAGAGACATCTAAAAAGCCCACGGCTAATTTGTTGGGACAGGTCCCGCCTCCAAGTAACTGGCGCACGGAACTATAGACGTAGAAGTAAAAACAAGATAAGTCGCGCACGCACTCGTATCATATACACTTGCGCACAAAACACCTGACCACACGATTCAATAAGGGAGCCTTTAAGTAGTCAGATGACCTGCTAGAAACAGCAGCGGGATCTCTCTCCCATATCACATCCTATTATCTCAAAAAGGAGGGACACGTTCGATAATGTAATCTTGGTAACACTACGTCTGAAAATAAAAGACAAGATGGTTACGGTGAGAAAGCTATTGATTAGAGGTCTAGCTTCTCAACTGACTGTATAGCTGCAAAACCTTTGATCCAGGTTGATCTGAAGCAAATCAACAGGGAAGGACACATTAGTAATGCAGTCTCAGATACACTATGTGTCAAAATATATATCGAGGTGGTCAGAGACGGAACACTTGCCTGTCGTACTGGGGCTGACCCTTCTTCTCAGATCCCTCTTCTCATATTTTAAACCCTGATCTTCTAGCATAAAGCAACCACTCTTGAGATTCATAGGCTTACAAGCTGCATGGCAAACTCATATTACTGATAGCATGAAAAAGGGCAACCAGTACATTCTATAAAGTGGTTGGCATTATAAGAGCATCCAATCCTAGAAACCATACCTGAGTAGATACAGGAACATGACACAGTCCTTGGACCTATCAGATCCTGTTAAACCATCTAAACCAAGTGGTTCTCAGCCAGGATCCATATAAGATTTTTTTTGTAAAAACTTATTTGCAGTAAAATTAGTTATACTACTACTACTATACACAAAACAATTTTTTTTAATACAATTTTTAATAATATTCAGTTATATGATAGGATTTTTTAAACATCAAGTGCTTATGAGGGCCCATCTGAGGAAAATAGGAACCAAAAGGATACGTAGGTGTAAAAATGGTTGAGAACCACTGATCTAACCTATGCCAATATGGAACATGAACATTTGAAGATGATGAAAACACATACCAAAGGACTTGTAATCATCCTTAGGAAAGCTCTCTTGGAATTCATATCCCAATCTGTAAACCACTCACAGCAACAAGTTCATACCACCCACCATGTATAATGAATGTTATTTTTGCTGTAATGAAAATATCAAAGGTGTTCCAGCTACACTCACTCTGCCTTCATTTATTTTTATTTGTTGTAAACACTAATTGTTTCAAACTACATTGTCAAATGTGTCCCTTTGTTTTGAGGAGAGAAAAGGTTACAATGTGAAAGGAATTAGATTGTTTCTAGAAGGTTGAGTGACTGTATAAAGGGTCTCTCATTGGCTTGTATTTAGTTGGGTCTATTTACAATGTGCCCCTATAATACTAATCACATGCCCTGGCAATATCAATCATAAGGAATAGCACCCTTCAAATATAACATAACATTCCCTCATAATACTAAACACACAACACAGAGTCCCACAAATGTAACACAATGTGTCCCTATAATACACAACAAAGACACCAAACCCTACAAATAGTACTAACCATTTGGAATAACGCCACACAAATACAACATAATGAGCCCCTACAATAGTAATAACATGACACTGAGCCCTTCACATACAAAACAGTTGCCCTTATAATACTAAGCAGACAACACTAGGCCCTAAAAACACAATGTGCCCCTATAGTTACTAATCATGTGACATAAGAGCACACTAGCATGATAGTGCCTTCTGACACTAAAACATGTCACTACTAGATATTGGTAGACCGACATTACACACTAAATATGTTCATAGCATAGCTGGCCAGTCACTGTTTTACTCATTTCTATAGAAATGAGTAAAAATAGTCAACATCCGTTAATGTAAGTGTTATCAAAGTAAAACCATTGTGAGTATGGAAGTAATTTTAAAAATATAAACTAGCCACAGAGCTGTATTGTTTAATGTGCATA
Organism: Octopus bimaculoides; assembly: GCF_046866305.1. Classification (NCBI taxonomy): domain Eukaryota; kingdom Metazoa; phylum Mollusca; class Cephalopoda; order Octopoda; family Octopodidae; genus Octopus; species Octopus bimaculoides. Next base: position 6,605,765 of record NC_142947.1, read on the forward strand.
CATACATCTGTGTGTGAGAGTGTATATGTGTATGTATATATATAGACACATATACACATATGTCTAGTACTAGTACATCTGAAGAGAGTACGTGAGTGGTGAGGAAGGGAAGACAAAAATGAAAGTAGTTTTTTATTCATTTATTTATTTTTTTTTTTTTTTACTCCCAATTTAATTCTGTCAACTGGAATACTGGAATGTCGTTCTAACATGAATGGATGAATGGAGGAATGAATGAATAGATGAATGGCAGAATGTCTGATTATCTTTTACCTTTAACTTGGAGGGTTTAGTCAAACAAATTGACTCCAGTGCTTATTTTTAAAGCCTGATACTTCATTATATTCATCTCTTTTGTTGAACTGCTACATTATGGGGATGTAAATAAACTAACACTGGTTATTAAGTGTAAGTGGGACACACACACATGGTTTCAAACTATATCACACAGCCATACCTACATTCTGAGTTCAAATCCCACCAAGTTCAACTTTACTCTTCATTCCTTCAAGGACTAAATGAGCCACTGGAGTCAATGTAATTGACTAGCCTCTGCCCTCACCCACCCCTGGCCCGGCCCCACCAAAATTTCAGGCCTCATGCCAAAGTAGGAGAGAATTAGTATTATTATAAGCCATAACTACAGAAGCACGTGCCACACCCCCACCCCCACCCAATTTGTTTCATCATAATTCTCTGAAGAATATTTTTTAATAAAATCTCCAGCAAAAATGTTTCAGATGATATGCATAATGATTATAAAAATATTTGCTTTGGAACATCCTTTCAGGGGATCAAGGAAGGACCATACCAGTATCTCTGGAAAATTTCATCTTTTAAAAAACTGTTCACTTAAAGTCAAGACATGTGAAATGTTCATCCCCCACCCCCCACCACCATCACATTAAATTCCAATATAATCATAATCTATACTACCTGAAAAATATTTGTAAAAAATTTCATTAAAAAAAAAAATTCCTTTATGAGGAAACAAAGTCAGCAGGGTGGGGGTGGGGTGAGACACAATTGTAGAGTTATGCCTCATTATTGATCACTGTGGCCCTTGTGGCAAATTTTTGTCTTTTCTGTCCACTCATTTTTTATTGATGTCATCAAGACATTGCTATAATCCTTTTGATATCAATCCGTCTGAAAGCACCTCTGGCTTTGTAGTACGAATGTCTTGTTTTTAAAAGTTCTGAATAAAAGCTTCCACCAAACCTTGGTCACAAATATATTTTACTAAATTCTTTGTTATATTTAAAATTAATTGAAAGAAGCACAGAACATCTCAACAGAAATATAATTAATAACAAATGGGTTAATTGATGCCCTGCCTGACTGACACAGGAGTCCCATGACTGTCAGTAAGGTCATGAAAGCCCCATATTCCTCCTACCGTGGGAAGGGGAGGGGCAGGTGAGAGGAAGTATATATTAAGTCAGAATGCAAATCAACAGTCAATTTCTTTGGTTTTGTATTCAAAAGAGACTGATTACATTATATAACTGCCATTCAACATGAGTGGGAGGGTGAGTTCGATCTGTTTTATTTTGGGTATAAATAGAGGTAGCAGTGGTGGTGGTGGTGGTACTTCAGTCCCAGAGCAACCCTGACTGCAGAAAGACCTAACATCAATGAAATCTCTCGTCTTTTTTATATACATTAAGGACTGATGTAGCTCTCATTTTTTTTTTTACAAAGCATAAATTTAGAGGAGATTTAGCTGCTATGTCTATTAGATAGAACAAGAAGTTAATTTAAATAACATATTTATATTTATATGTAAAGAAAAATGATAAAATTATGTCGACCTCGGTGAGTAATGCTTAAAATATTGGATTTTAAAACATATAATTCTGCTGTGACAACATGTGTATATCCCCACTCACCTTACATCATAATTGATCACACAAATTCGATTTCTAAGATTAAAAAAAACTCAATATCATAGTTAACAATAAATAAAAAAATTTTTTTTAAATATAACAGATGCAATGGCGATCAGTGACATTCTTCAATCACAACTGCTGATGCATCCTGCACCCCGCATACCACACTCACTACTACTACTACTACTACTACTACTACTACTATTACTACAGAATATAACCTTGAACTTGATGTATACACTAACAAAGCATTCTTACACACACACGAGACAGTAAGCATTTAGTAGGGTTTCATATTTCTAATATAGTGAGCTGGGGGGAAAAAAATTGAGATTATCCGTGCAATTAGCAGACAAAAACTCCCTCTGAAAATGCTTAGAACCTTCTCAAAAAAAAAAAAAAAAAAAAAAGGAAGATAACTTCAATATATCAGCCAGCTAAAAATTTTGGGCAAATAAATTGATGGAGATCCAAGTAGAGGTTTTTAAAACCAATAGATGATGAAAGCAACAAAGAAGTTTCAGTCTAGTTAGATCTCATCAGCTAAACACATTGTATTCTCTACTGTCATAAGGTAACATCTGATGACTGTGAAATTTATCTTTTCATACTTGGATGCATATGACCATATAGATTTCCAACATACAGGATGGATGTTGGAAATCTATATGATTATATGCTTCTGAGGAGAGCGGTTTATTTCAAATTGATGTAACGTTTGCATTGATCGATTAAATGGAACCGTTTGAAACGGCCGCAATGCACTGATACTTGGACATACTTGTTACTTATTTGCTTATATATATATATATAATGTATATATATATATATATATATATATATATATATATATATATATATATATATATATATATATATATATATAGTCGATTCACACATGAACAAGCAAGAAAAAACACGGAAAAACAACAACGCAAGGACGTGGAATAAGTACAGTGTTATTGGACGCTCAGGAAAGGAAAGAAAAGAAAGAGGATTTAACGTTTCGAGTGGAGCTCTTCGTCAGAAATATAGAAAAAGTCCAAAGAAGGGAAGACGGAGAAAGAAAATCGCCAACGATACACACGCGGTCACATATTGGAATGTTAAATGATGATGATGTCCCTTGCAATTAATTAATCAGTTACACCATTTAGCTACTAATAAGCAAGCTAACAATGATATAATTTGGGGGCAGGTTTTATTCCAGTTGAGTAACAACATTGTCTCTGAATGCGAATGCAAATTAGATTATAATTTTACAATATGTCACAAATATATTTGAAATACATAAATTATTCTAATATTTAACCAACCTCTTCACACTTGGTTTCATTGGTAGATGACCAATGAAGCCAAATGCTAATATAGTCCATTTGATTATATAATAGTTAATAAGCTAATCAGAGAAAACATTTAACAATTCTCCAGGATTCATAGAGAAAACATACGACACATTGAATCACATCTGCTTTTCTATGGTAAACATTTTGCATATGGAAAATAATAAACATTTTCCTCTCTCTCTGTATGTATATATATATACATATATATATATATATATATATATATATATATATATATTGTAGATATAGATAGGCAGATAGATATATCAATAAACAGATTCATAGACAGACAGATAGATTGTTGTTTAGCTTTAGATCAGTCCCAATTGAGCACATCTACAATCAAAGCCCTCCTGTTGTGGCCACTCCACAAACTTTTCTGAAGATGGAAGGGTGCAATTTGAGGAAGATCTGATTCTTATATCTAGCATGTCAAGTGACCATCATGAGGCATCATTTGTTACAGATGGATGGCAGCATCAGTAGAGCGTCAATCAAAATATCTTGTGTTTGGTAATGATCCGCGAAAGTCTGGATTCAAACTCATTGGGTCTTCTTTGCCATGCAGCCCAGAAAAATAAAAATAAATATTGCAGCTGATATCAACAAAGTGCTCCAGCCTGGTCGCAGTACAGTGACAAAATCCAATGAAAGAATAGTGTTTCAACCAGTTTTCTAATTGCTAGAAATAGCAGCCAAATTTCCCTCAAATTGCATCTGCACCTTAGAAAAGGTACACTGGATTATTTAGATAGTGATACACTGACAGGATGGTCACGGTTGAAATTATTTTGATCATAGGTTTACTCAATGAGGGCTGACCTAGGATTAAACAACATAGCCGGTTGGCAGTGGAATGTAATGTAACTGATAATTGAAATCAGCAAATGTTGAATAAAAATGAAATTGAGATTATTTTCAAAATGAAAGAAAAATATCGTCGCTCCATTTTCACTGCGCGTATCGAAATCTTGAGAGATAGGGTGGGGAGAGGAGAGAAGAAGGGGGACGGGGACACACACACACGTGTATGTGTGTGTGTGTGTGTGTATTGTAAGGAGATAGAGCGAAAAGACAGACAGGCATAGCAGGGAGTGGAATCTTCGTTACTCAACAGAGAGAGAGAATCTCTTTAGTTACCCGAACCCTAACGTGTACTGGATCTCGGAGATAGTCAGGTACACACGCAAACAACAACAACAACAACAACAACACCTCGCCATTTCCATGGTGATAGCAGCACAACAAGTAGAGCAGCATGTGACCTCTCTATCTCTGATACACTTTATCTTTTACTCCCGAGATTTAACAAGTAGTGAAAGAGAGGAGAGACAAACAGAAATAGGAAAATAGAGAGGGGAAGAGAGAGAGAGAGAGAGAGCTAGGATTCTTTGTGTGGTCACACGACCTGTTAAAAATAGCAGCCAAATCCCCATCAAATCAAACACCCTACTACTCATGAAAAGGGTAGAAGGAAGAACACATTGCATAACGTAGTCTGCTAGTATGGAAAAAAAAAAAAGAAAAAGAGAGAGAGAGGGGGGAGGGTCATATCTGGAATGTCTTCGATCATATGATGCCTATCAGATCAGGACGGGGCTGGCGCGAACAGCAACAACTACTACTAACAGGTGTCCCATAAGAGGCAGATGCGAAGTCTGTGACGCTCTGGAAAAATAAAACAATATTCGCTTTCGTAACTTTGATTTTTTTCTAGTATTCCTTCCCAATCTTCATCCCCACTCTACACATATAAAAAGTATTCTTTTATACAATACAATTTATTACAAAATAACCAACAATGTTATATATTAATTTAACACTAACATCTTTAAAGAACAAAGTTAAAGAAAAATAAATTTAACAAAACCTGTGTAAAAAAATACCGATTGTTTTTCAACCTTAAACAATTTACCCCTCGCCTAGAATCGTAAAAATTTCCTTCTGGTTATCCTAGAAAAATTCTGACTTTAAATATATAAATGCGTTTTTTTTTATGGTCATTGACCTGCATGTGTGGTTTGAAGAAGGAATAGCTTCTATTTTAATTCTATTTTCAACAAACTTAGCAAGGTTTCGGTGTTAGCACATGACTTCAGTGTCATGTACGAATGTGTGTGAATGCGTGTTTGACTGGTCAGCTTTGTCGAGCAGTTGAAGACGATGTCACAAATTTATGACATCATAGACTTTTACCGAAAGCTTGTCACCTTATTAATTAATTAATCAAAAGTGAACGAAAGTTTTTCACTCCCTACCATCACGGTGGTTGTGTTGTGTTTTTGTCACTCACTCTGTGTCAGTAGTTTTGTGACATGAGCACAATGGACAGTTGTCGAGGGCCCCCACAGGTCCACGGAACCTACAGCCAATATATATATATATATATTTATATGCTGTGACTGCATGTGCAAGAGTTCCCAGTGCAGCCCGAGGCCCCTAAGCAAATCCCTGCACCAACCCTAGAATATTCATTCACAGCAAGTCACAACCTATATGGATCAGAACCGGGTCCGCTAGACCCGTGAACCCCAAGGCAACTTCCCAGTGTGTCGGTGTGCATTGCTACGCCTATATTACTATTGAACACAGTCCAAGTATTTAGACCAGAGCACCCCTCGCCACTCCTGTTAACCCTTGACTTAACGAATGAGAACGCTCTCTACGTGGTTGTTCACTTGTTAGAAACAGTAACAAAATCTCCATAGAGTAAACGTATAATCTTAAAGAAAGGGAGGTACGTCAAAAAATGTAGACAGCCAGAGGTGATGGTCATAACTGGAATGAATGCTTTTGATGGTAATCCGAGGCCTAAAACCACTCAAAACAAACGAATCTGCTAGAAATAGCAGCAACATCTATCTAACATATAAATATATATGCCCCACCCCCATCCTCCCACCAAAATAATAATAAAAGGAAGGCTACATTGGATAACGAAGTTTAAAATATACAAAAAAAAAAAAGGGACGGTCACGGTCCGAATGTCTTTTGATCATATGTGCGCTCAATCAAGGTTGACCTGGGTCTAAAAAAACGACAACGCTACCAAAACTTGCAGCAACCACAAGAAGAAGAATTATTAGTAGTAGAAGAGAAAGAAAGAAGCTTATCTCCATAGCAATGGTACAACAGAGCTGGCAAGAGGTGATACATACATACATACATACATATATATATATATATATATATATATATATATATATATATATATATACACACACACACACACACACACACACACACACACACATACACACCACAGTATGTGTATGAGTCTCTCTCTCTCTCTCAGCTACCATTTCAATCTGTCTTGACTAATACAAGCCAGCTGTGTGTGTCTATGTCTAAATATAGACACCAACGATCTATTCCAGGCAGCAATTAATCTAGGCCGCAGTGCTTAACACATCTTAACTCCTCCTCCTTCGCCTCCTCCTCCTCCGCCTCCCACCATTAAGCATCCCTTCCTGTTTTGGGACTGGCTTGTTGGTGTGTTGGTTGGTCGGCGAGTTCTTTCGTTCCTTCACTTTCTCTCTCTCTCTCTCTCTCTCGCTTTTTTTTCTGTCTTTACTTTCTTCCTTCCTATCAGTCTTTCACTCTTTCTTCCGTCCTTTCACATGTCTCTTTTTTTTTCTCCTCACCTTTCTCTCTCTCTCTCTAACTGCTTTGCTCTTCATTCTTTTTTCTCTCCATCTATCTCTTTACTTTCTCCGTTTCTGTCCGGGGGGCGGGGGACTCTCCGTCATGGTTTAGAAAGACTTAGAGACTTAGCAGCCAGTGCCACATGGATAGGGATCTTAATAAAGGTTTAGCATTAGAGTAGACAGACAGGTAGATACATGGATAGAAGGATGGATATACATACATACACACAAACATATATACATACAAATGCATAGATAGATATCTTGTCTAAGACAGGCGTTTGATAGAAAGATAGCTAGATAGACGGAGAGCCAACCAGATAGAGAAAATACATGAGGATATGGACAGAGAGACAGGCAGACGGATGGATGGATGGACAAAATATTGAAGCTGAAGGCAGTCGTGGGGTGAAGGTAAGGAAGAAGATAAGGATTTAAAATAAGGAAAGAAATAGAGAATGGAGAGAAAAAGAAACAGGAATAAACGAAGGAGAAATAAAACAAGAAGGAAAGACATGAAGGAAGTCGGAAAATTACAAGGGTAGCTCGTGTTAGCACATGTGATCATATATATTATAGGCGTGTGTGTGTGTGAGTGTATATATATATATATATATATGCATATATAATGTGTATACTCTTTGGTTGTTTGTTAGTGATATATGGAATCTGATTTCATTGCTATCTAGTAAAAATAAAAAACATGGTGTGAGTTTAGATGTATGTGTATATATGTGTGAGCAAGTATATATCAGACTCAGATGTGTATATATATATATATATAAACACAGCACACTCCTTTTGTATGTATACTTAGCAGATTTGGTATGTATACAAGCACATTTGCATACAAAAGGGGTGCGTGCTGTATCAGTGAGTATGCACGTGCTAGTTTATGTGCAAACGTGTGTAGATTCTCCTGGTTAAAAATGTCTGCCATCGATAGAGAAGAGGGAAAGTGCTCAGACAGCAAACCAGTGACAAGATTCTCTCATTGGAATTTAGACAGCATCAACAAGGAAGTCATATACATATGTACCTGCACAAGTGTGTCTATGTATATATGTGTGTGTGTGCATATATGCATGTCATTGTGTTTGACTTGTGTGTATAAATACGTATACATATATTTGCATGTTTACATGTGTGTCGTATTAGCTCTCTCGAGCACAGTTGTATTGGGGATTTTATCCGGCTTGATATGTCAAGCATTTATGCTTTCCTGAGCAAATTCCAGCTGCAGTGGAATGGACACGTAGAGCGCATACGTGACTCCAGACTCCCGAAGCAGATCTTCTTTAGCTGGCACTTGCTCATGAGGGGGTCCAGAGAAGAGACACAATGACACTCTCAAGAGAGCCTTGAAAAAGTGTAGCCTAGCGCAGTTTACATAGGAGTGTCTTCCTCAGCAGTGCTCACTATAGTGGACTGCTATGTACTCTAGTGTACACTGCTCTCAATCTGATATGACCAGAGAAAATAAAGAAAGAAAGGCTGCATGGAAAATAAAGAGTCTCACCGAGTCCTGACTCCAGTATTACATGCTCGCACTGAAACTGTGAATTCCATACCAAAATTGGCCCAATAAACCACCTCAGAACCCACAAAGTGTAAAGCTGATAACCTGATCCTCTTCAGACATAAATGAACCTAATATGTATGTGTATGTCATCATCTTCATTTAATGTCCATATTCCATGCTGCTGGCATGAGATAGACATTTTGACAAGGATCCATTGAGTGAAGGACTGCATTATACTTCAGTGTCTGCTTTGGCATGGGTTCTATGGCTGGATGCCCTTCCTAATGGCAACCAATTTTGCCAGTTGAGTATACTGGAGCAACATGGAATGAATTGTCTTGCTCAAGGACACAACACATCACCAAGGATTGAACTCACGACCTTACGATCATGAGCCAAATGCCCTAACCACTAAGCCATGCCCCTTCACTAGTGACATAACATGGTACCCCAGTAATTACATGTATAATACTATAGTCTAGTGCTAACACTTGTGCACATGACCATATCCCCATCTCATATCACCATGTCTGGTCTTGTATTTTACAGAGGTTTCGACTGGAATATGCCATTAATCTTCTTTCATATCAAGGATGAATATTCCTTTGTCATCATAGTAATTTATTGTATTTTGATCACCGTTCTATCCTCTCCAAATATTTCGTTGTGTACTGTATTGACCACAACATTGTCTCACAGCAGTGCTGGATAAACCATGAACCAAAATAAGCACATGCTCAGGGTATCAAGTTACCTATGTGCTTTGGAAGAAAGATGTGCGGGGAAAAAAAAAAACCCTTTGTTAACAAGCAGGTGAGGGTTAGTGATAGGAAGGGTGTCTGGCTCTGGCTATAAAAGAATTTCTTGATATGTACTCATCTAACCCATGCTGACATGGAAAATCAGACATAAAGCAAATGAATAAAATAAGAAAAAATATGTATATAGAAAAACAAAACAAAAATGAAGTATAAAGAAATACGTGCACATACTACAATATACACACAGATTACATATAATATTACACACACTTCATCATACATGACACTACACCTACACATTATATACACACACACACCCGCATACTGCTATAACAATACTGCAAATACATTGAAATTGTAGGATTTCCCACAACTAAAAGAATTCTATTGGAGACCAAAAAACGGTTAAATTTCACTGCAAACATGCACGCACACATGAATATTCATAAATATACACACAAATACCTGCACACACACACACACACACACACACACAATCTTCACATACAAGCACCTACACTCACAGCTCTCTCTCTCTCTATATATATATACACACACACACAAATATGAATACACACACAAATAAATATACATACATGCACACATGTAAATACATACGCAAACATGCAAGCACAGACACAAAAACATGCACACAATACACACACGCACACTTGAATTGTGCAGTGAAACATTTTATTATCAAAAATAATTAGGAAATGAAAAAGAAATATTTGCATTTTAATTATTTTTTTATTTTGATAAACTTTTCTTTTTTTACTTGTTTCAGTCATCGTACAACGGCCATACTGGGGCTCTACCTTAAAGGTTGATTTGTTCGACTAAAGCCCTTCAAGCCGGTGCCCCAGCATGGCCGCAGTCAGATGACTGAAATAAGTAAAAGATAAAAGTAAACAATGTAGGGTGTGATTTGAGGTTAAACTTGACAACTATTTCTAGCATGTCAAATGACCACTGAAGAGACTCACTCTCCCTCCCTCTCTTTCTCACATACGTTGTTGTTGTTGCTATAACCACACACTTCTTAGAGAACCAAGTAGAGTGAATTAACCACAAATTTCTGAATACAAAGAATTCTTGTGGTATACAACATCATCATCACCCACACATTTCCTTCCTGTTCTCTCACCCCCTCCACACACACAAACCTCACCCCCAAGAGATCAGCACAGTAATAATCTCCTCTTCCTGCAACTCCCTCTACTGCTGCCATAAAAAAAAAACTTTACGTAAAAAAAAAAAAAGGAAGTTTTTTTCTTCTTTATTTGCCATCTTTTATTTAAGAAATTAAAAAATATATATTAAAAAAAAAAAGACAAAACAGAACAACAGTAATTTGTGGCTTCTCGACAAGAACAATTATTATTTGACAGAACTATAACGGAATGTTATTTTAATTATTGTAATTTAAACTCCTCCAACTTTCCACAATTCATTATTATTATTATTTCTTTGTCTTTTCCAGAGAAATCAAAAGGAAGAGTTAGACAAGATGCAAGACAATTGTTGATTATAATTCTCAATCTGTAGTAGCAGCAGCAGCAGAAGATAGTTTTTTTGTCACAAGGGACATCGCGGGGAGAGTAAAAACTGATTTTGCATACAAGTGAGTATGAGAAACAAGAAATCGAGTTTAGGCACAGGCCTGGCTGTTATACCAACTTGGATATACGAGACCCCCCCACCCCGTTGTTGTTTAGCCCAAGGTCAGCACTGAACCAGCAGATCTTTGATCACATCTGGAATGTGTTTGATCCAAGGTCAATTCTATCAGGGTTGGCCAGAGCTAAACAACATTTACACACACACATGCGCGTGTGTGCATGGACTCTTCTGTTGTAGATGACAAATGAAGTGCTGTAATTTCTTACTGAACAAACTGCACAACTGATTGTTCATAATGGTCAAATGTTTATGCTGTGCATTAGCTCCATGAAATCGACACTGCTGGTACAGATCCATGATGTGCCACATGTCAGATACTGGAGTGATTGCAGAGCAACACGAGGTGAAGTGTTTTGCTCAAGAACACAATGTACTGCATCTACAGGGAATCTGAAGGGTCAATGCTGAAGGGTTAAAATCATACCCAGGACAATGAGGTACATAAAAGGACTACAACTGCAGATGTACCACAAATGCAAGAACATCAAACTTCAGGTGACTCACAACTGCAAGCACAGCGCTGCACAACACAGCAAGTGCATTGAAAACTGCAGAGCCATCACGCAACTGCAAATGCAGCACAACTTCCTGTGTACCACAACTGCAACTCTATCACATAAACATATTATACACCACAGCTGAATTACAACTATACTTGTACTACAACAAATGCAAAATGTACCAATACTACAAAACCAGGTGCATCACATCTGAAATGTGTCAATTTCTTATCTTTAGTAGTAAATAAAATATTCTTAAAATCATAAAAAAAAAAAAATGGAATTTTCGTTGCATTATTCTTTTTTTTTATATACTTTTATTTTTTCTTTGATGGGTGGTGATGGTGATGGTGGAATGTAAGGGTGGGTGGATTTTTTGTTTTGTTTTTTATTATTTTATTACAGAAATATTGTAACAATCCTTTAATATGATTATGTAATATAGAAATGATGAAACTAGATAACACCTCGTCTTTTTTTTAATTATGTCAAAAGAAACCATATATACATATCTTAATATCCTTATATCTTCATATACTTATATAAACATATATACATAATTACATACACACACATACATATTTACATACATACATAAAAACATTTATAACATATATGTACATACTTATATACATACACAAACACATATCCATATACACATATTCATATACACATATACATATATCCATATTCATATACATACATATACACATATCCATATTTATATACATACACACACACACATATACATATATACATACACATATATACACACATGCATATGTTATTGAAAGCAGAGTCTCTTTGTTTCTCATTTCCAACCCTCATAAATGTCTGCACTGAGGTGAGGTCTATGGCTTGAAGAGCTATGGGAGGGCGCATGAATATCAGATAGAGCCTTTCCTAAAAAGAAAAGGGTCTCATACACCACTTCAATTTTTGGAGTACATCCCCTCCATACAGGAACTTTAAAGTAGTTTGTTCAACCTTCCAAAATTGCCAATGAAAGGTACTCTTTCTTTCTTTCTTTCTCTCTCTGTTACTGTCTCCTTGCTTTGACATCACATGATGGTTCCAAACGAGTGTCACTGCAATGTAAGCAACCTTCTGTGAAAAACACGTCTGGCCATGGACAAATATGACCTTATTTGAAAACATGTGAGGAATGGTGAACAGGAAAGGCATCTGACCATAGAAAACCTGCCTCAACAAATTCCACCTGACCCATGCAAGCATGAAAAAGAGGATATCAAAACGATGATGATGATGATATAACATATCTAGTTTCCATGCTGATATGAGTTTGGTGGTTCAATAAGATCCAGAGGGATGGAAGATCACATCTAGCTCAAACACATTTTGGGATTGGTTTCTGATAGTCATCATCAAAACTCTTATGTCCATTTTCCCATGTTGGCATGAGTTGGATGGATCTCTTCACCCCAAGTAAAACTGTGATTGAGTAGACCTATGATCAAACTTGTTACAATCATAACCGCCCCAAACTCAGTGTAAAGGGAGCAAGTAATATTTCATGCACATGTGTTTTATCATGTGGCCCTCTCTCACTTAGAAATGGCACGATGGGACCCCTAGTTGAGGAAAAGTTGCCCATCCCTGCTCTAGATTAACCAAGTATCTTCTTAGATTATGACTCCAATGTTAAAAAATAGGCTCACAAATTCTTTTAAAAATAAATGATTGCATACGTGTATGTGAGATTGTGGGATGTGTAGACAATTGTTTCAATCCCAGCATGCAACTGGTATATATATATATTTTTTCATATCAGTCCTCCATGTAAGAATTGAACTTAAAACTAATCCACGATCAGAGTAAGTATGAGTCAACACATGGCCCGGCTGCTCCAAGGTTTCTCCATGATTCCACAGCTAATGTTAAAAACAATACGAAATGAGTGAAGTGACAAGCAGCCATGCTTTAATAATAATTTACGTCATTTAGTGATTAGCTTGTGGAGAAAGTAAACGAGAGAGGCAAAGGAATTAAGAACAGTCTTAGCCATTGTGTTACACATAATGGACAAACATAGATATATTAAGACATGTGTTCATCATTCTTGTTCTAATTGAAAAACACCTGCTATCATACAGAAAAGTACTTGTGTGTAAAACAGTTCAACAATTTAATAAGTTTAAGACAACATATTGAAAGGTAAGACCTAGACAATAGCAACAACAACTTTCTCTCTGCAAACAATGAAACACTGATAGCATTTTTCTTAGTGCAAGCATGTCTGTGTCCTAAGAACATAGTTTAATGACCACATGGTTTTGAGTTCAATCCTGTGGCACCTTAGGCAAGTGTTTTCTGCTATAGTATCAGGTCGACCAACCCAAGCCTTGTAAGTGGATTTGGTAGAGGGAGACTGAAAGAAGCCCGTTGTGTGTGTGTGAGTGTGTGTGTATATACATACATGAATGTATATACATGTGTGTGTTACTGTCTCCTTGTGTGATAGATGTAAATGTATGTTACCATCATTTGACAGAGCAACATGAATGCTAAAGAATTAATTATACATGATCTTGTAGCTTCAAGATTTCAATGATGTGGTTGTTTATTTTCATAATGACATTGTAGAGAAAGTGTGAGAGGCCAGGTCTGGAGAGTTTGAACAAAAAACAGGCAGAATATTTGGGCCAGATATGGCCAGTTTAAATGCTTGCTACCTTAATCCTTTTGTTACCAAATACGCTACATCTGTTTCAGTTAATTCTGAAAATAAGGAAGAATTTTCTAAAATAACTTATTATTTAGCTGGCGTTTGGAACTTAGGAAGTTTTATCATAGAACTTGGGGTTGTTACAGATGGGTTGGTATTAAAAATAATAATTCACCCATTTTCAAACCCACTATTCCTGGGAGGGTTATGGTGGCAGAGTCTTCAGGTCCCTCCTTCATGAGGCTGTCATAAGCAGCAGGTAAAGACTAGGAACTAGTGGAGGAGGCTAAATACTACTGACTAAATGTAGCAGGTGTCTCCTCTAAGGCTCTGGGATCATAAATTTGGATGAAGGATGAAATTTCCAGCCTCCACTATTCTGATGTATGACCACACACAAGTACCCCACTTCCCCCCCCCCCCATCTGTCAGATTGTGTTATGGAGTGAATCCCACAAGGTGTGAGGATTTGCTTCCAGAAGCTAAAACTGAAGGAAGGACCACTGTGGTTATTGCAACAATGGCCCAAAACATTCAGAATAACATCAAAGGACAAAATGCAACAACAATCCTTTCTACTGCAGGCATTCATAAAATGGGAAATGATGATGTTGAATGTTGTGATGGTGATGATGATGGTGGTGGTGGTGACAAGTATAATGAGGACAATGATGATGACAATAATGGTGTGTGGGGAGGGAGCGAATAGATTACACTGGTCCCAGGGCTCAAGTCCGGTACTTATTTTATCGACCCTGAAAGGATGAGGGACAAAGTCAACCTTGATGGGATTTGATCTCAGAATGTAAAGCTTGAAGTAATATTGTCACTAAGCATTTTGTTCAGCGTGCTAACAAATAAGACACTGGCAATGAAAATGATGATGGTGATTGTGATGGTGATGATGATGACGACTGCAACAACAATGACAATAATAAGAAATTAGATAAGAAATGTCATGTGACAAAATTTGCTTTTAAACAAAGCCCCCTCAAGACCAAATATTTCGACGTGGGGTTCCCTTCACACCCCTCAATCTACTTCCAGCCGCCACATGATAACCCCTTGATCCTTGACCTCAACCTAAACCCCGGACAGAAACCCCAAAACCCCATCTCACAGCCTTCTTTCTATATTGTTGCTATTGGTTACCAATAGCAACAATATGTAGAGACATGTCCAGACATATTCAGTGGACAGACTGGCAGCCACTGACCAATACAACATACACACACACAGAATTCTGTGTGTGTGTATGTACACAGACAGACAGATACACAGATAGATAGATAGATAGATAGATAGATAGATAGATAGATAAATGGATAGATTAGTAGTAGTAGTAGTAGATGGCTGTGATAGTAATCATAATAATGATGGTGGTGGTGGTGGTGGCGGTGGTTTAGAGGAAGACTGGTTAATATTGATTAGCACTGGCTCTATCTCTCTCTCTCTCTCTTTCCCTAATGAAGGGAGGAGAAAAGTCTCTTCCTCCTCCCCACACGTTGTCTGTAGACAGGGAGGGAGGGGGGAAACCATTTAGAGTGGAAGAAGGTATTTACTTATGAACAATAAGACAGTCAGCAGACAATGAATGGCGTGAGTAGGGCACTGATCAAATATTTCATTTCTGCATTGGTTTCAGCCAGTCACTGTGGCCATGCTGGAGTGCCACCTCGTTATCTATCTATTCTTTTATTCTTTTCAGTCATTTGACTGTGGCCATGTTGGAGCACCACCTTGAAGTATGTTAGTCAAACAAATCGATCCCAGGACTTATCTTTTAAGCCTAGTGCTTATTCTATAGGTCTCTTTTGCTGAACTGCTAAGTTACAGGGACACAATAACACCAGTTGTCAAGCAGTGAGGAGGTGGGGGCCAAACACAGACACAAAGACACACATACATAGATACATACATACGTATTAATATATATATATATATATATATGAAAGGTTTCTTTCAGTTTCTGTCTAACAAATCCACTCACAAGGCTTCGGTTGGCCCAAGGCTATAGTAGAAGACACTTGCCCAAGGTGCCATGCAGTGGGACTGAACTCAGAATCGTGTGTGTGTGTGTGTGTGTGTGTGTGTGTGTGTAGTGAAGTAATTAGGATGTAAGGCTCTGATTATGGTTTCCTCTCCTGGACTAAGCAATACATTGTGTGCTTGAGCAAGGCACTTAACTTCACATTACTCCAGTCCACTATACTGTAAGTGAGTAGCAGCTTGCAGCTGTGCAACCCTAACCTCTCACTGGTAATCACATTCTCAACATTTCTCTGGGTTAAGGATGGACATGCTGGAAGTTTATCAACTACATAGGAGCCAGAAACAATCCGCAAAAAGCAGGTATCACTGTGTGATCTGCTTCAAACCATGTGGTTTTGGGTTCAGTCCTACTGTACAGCATCTTGGGCAGATGTTTTCTACAATAGTCCTGGACGGAGCAAAGTCTTGTGAATGGATTTGGTTGAGAGAAAAACTAAAGAAAGCCTGGTATGTGTGTTGGCGTAAGTGTTCACGTGTGCAAGCACACACGTGTGTCTGTGTATATGTGACATCCTGGATTGCATCCAGAGAAGAGCCACTTGAATAATTGGCACTCCATCGCAAATGGACAAACGTAAGCCTCTGGCACGCTCCACAGTCTTCTATCTGTCTTTTTTTATCACTACTATAATGACCTCTGCTCCTTGGACATGGCTAGTCTTGTACCCCCACCCCCTAGACATGTCCATCCCTTCCAGCTTTCTATGGTAGCCTCAACAAAATTCTGTCCAACCCATGAAAAAATTGACATTTAAACAATAAGGAATTTTCGTGTTGGTTCGTGATATAAGATTGTGGGTTCAGTTCTTGGACCAGACAGTGCATTATATCCTTGAGCAAGGCACTTCATTTCACCATGGTCCAGTCTACTCATCTGTAAAAGAGTACCAGCCATGTACAAGTACAGCCCTTCCTCATTTTTTAGCTGTCACATCTTGGATGTGCTGCGAGGAGTCTGAGAGGATGCTCATGTCTGCTCCCCACCACACTAATTACTATGTCCAATCCCTAGAACTGTCCCCTTGTAATCTCTGTACTCTGTGTTTTATTATGCCCATGATTCCCCTGGACTATAGAAAAATTGTCTTGTATGAAACTGGTTCAAAAGAAGGATGGGGACTGCTGCTTTTGGGGGTCAATAAAATAAAGTACTGGGGTTCGTTCCCACTTCTCTAAATATAGAAGTGCAAGATTTTGTGGCCCTGGGGAGGGGATATCCAGCAACAGGTGATGTGGGGCATCAGTTGAAGTATGCTGCTGTCATACCAACAAGGTGGCAGAATCATTAGCATGTGAGGCAAATTGCTTAGCGGAACTTGTGGCTCTTTATATCCTGAGTTCAAATCTTACTCTCGTTCATGAGAGCAGTCAAGTTTACTTCATTGTTATTAAACACTATATTACTGCACATACAACACCCCCATCCTATGATTCTCTCATGCATACACACACCAGCCTCCTTCTCTGAAATGGACCGTATGTGTGAATGGTACACACAAACACACCTACATAAGAATGAACACCACACACCAATTATTATCCTCAACTGTCTTATAAACACCTCACCATCATCATCATCATCACCATTGATGTCATGGTGATAGCAACAACAACAACAACAGCAACAACAACAAGCTGAGTCTCAGACGCTTCATCGATCTACCACAACTCCTTCCCCTACAATATACACAAGTCTGTTTGTCCTTACATAAAGACAACAGACAAGTGAGCGAGACACACTCGATTTACAACCAACAAACTGCTGCCAGCATCCATGTCTCGCCCCCCCCCACACCTTTCCAAGGCATCATTCTCAATGTCCAAGTCCATTTCATGTGATTGTGATTGTGTGCGTGTGTATGCATTACACATGCACACATATATACATACACACACACACAAAAACATATATATATACAAACACACACAAAAACATATATACATACGCATATACATACATACATACATACATACACACATATATCTTTTATCTTTTATGTATTTCAGTCATTAGGCTGCAGCCATGCTGGAGCACTACTTTGAAGAAGTATTACACATATTACATATATATACATATGTATATTACATATATAATACATATATATACATATGTATATTACATATATAATACATATATATACATATGTATATTACATATATAATACATATATATACATATGTATATTACATATATAATACATATATATACATATGTATATTACATATATAATACATGCGAGATCGTTGCCAGTGCCCCTGGACTGGCTTGTGCGGGTGGCACATAAAAGACACCATTTCGAGCGTGGCCGTTTTCGTGCGGGTGACACGTAAAAGCACCCACTACACTCTCTGAGTGGTTGGCGTTAGGAAGGGCATCCAGCTGTAGAAACTCTGCCAAATCAGACTGGAGCCTGGTGTTGCCATCCGGTTTCACCAGTCCTCAGTCAAATCGTCCAACCCATGCTAGCATGGAAAGCGGACGTTAAACGATGATGATGATGATGATGATATATACATATGTATATTGCATATATAATACATATATATTACTATATATATATATATATATTACATATATATTACTATATATATATATATTACATATATATATTACTATATATATATATATTACATATATATATTACTATATATATTACATATATAATACATATATATATTACATATATAATACATATATAATACATACATATATTACATATATAATACATATATATATATATTACATATATAATACATATATATATATATTACATATATAATACATATATATTACTATATATATATTACATATATAATACATATATATTACTATATATATATTACATATATATATTACTATATATATTACATATATAATACATATATATTACATATATAATACATATCTATATAAGTAGAGTGATGCAAACAGGAAAAATAGAATTCAAAATATGAGTATATGCATATTTTTATTAATATTTAGCAGAAGCAACAGAGGGACTCAAGGTTCAAGAGTCTCATGTTTGGCACTGGACAATGCATGAAACTCTCAGACTTTGAGTCACTCTGTTGCTTCTGCTAAATATTAATATATACATGGTTCCAGGTTCAGTCCCACTGCGTGGTACCTCAGGCAAGTGTCTTCTATAATAGCCTCAAGCCGACCAAAGCCTTGTGACTGGATTTGGTAGATGGAAATTGAAAGAAGCCCGTAGTATGTATACATATATATATACATATATATATATATATATATATATATATATATATATATATATATATATATATATATATATATATATGTATGTATGTGTGTGTATATGTTTGTGTGTGTGTGTGCTTGTCCCCCACAACATCACTTGACATCTGATGCTGGTGTGTTTACGTCCCCGGAAATTAGCGGTTCGGCAAAAGAAACCGATAGAATAAGTACTAGGCTTACAAAGAATAAGTCCTGGGGTCGATTTGTTCGACTAAAGGCGGTGCTCCAGCATGGCCGCAGTCAACTGACTGAAACAAGTAAAAGAATAAAAGAAAAAAAAGAATATATCATCATCATTTAACATCCATTGTCCATGCTGGCATGGTGACAGGAAGGGAATTCAACCAGAGAAAATCTGTCCCCAACAAATTCTGTCTGACCCATGCAAATATGGAAGAGTGGACATTCAAATGATGAATGAATGAATTCATACAGGTCCTGGAACATGAAGGGGCCTGTTTCTGCTCACTGTTAATACATATTGCTCATATTCTTAACACAACAAAGAGGATTTTGAGAATGTGTGTAACATGTTAACTGCCACAGCCTGTTACTGGAACTTACCAGTGATACCATGTATTTTGTGCAGTCACACGGCACACTGTTTAATTACATTGAAATGTAATTTTTTTTTTTTACATTTAAAAAATATTTCCTGATTAAACTTTCATATTTAGCACTCATGTTATTTCGATATCCTCGAATTCATGTCAAAGATAAAGAATAAAATATTTTCTCAAATTATGAAAAATGTACCACCCGTGGTGCACATGGCAGTCATGTGAAGCTTTTGATGAACCACTGGTGGTAGATATGACTGTAAATCTGGTAAAATGTAAGAATGTTAAAAGGTAATACCCAACACCAGGGTAAGCCTATGGCCCCTCAGTCTAAAAGTTACCTTTTTTTTTCTTTGTTTTTTTAAGGCAAATCCACCATCCATCACCGGCTTGCTAGGGCTATCATGATTTCATCATATTATTCATCTTTGCTCATTGACAAAGAGCAATATGATATGAAGTGTTTTGTTCAAGAATACAATGCATTGCCCAGTCCAGGGGTCAAAACCACAATCTTACGGTCATGAATCCAAGACCCTAAGCAACATGCTTTGAATATAAAAATGGTACCTGGTTTAAATATTTAATTTCCAGGAAAAATCACAGCCCACAAATACCTTGGAGCCCCTTCGATAGCACTCCCTCATATGTTCACAACAACGCCCACCAGAAGGTGCTACCACCCAGGTTATGAACCACTTTCCTAAAAGTTTCAAAAGCAGGGTCACCACATGAATCAAATTATCTGCCTTGATACATTATTCACTATATAGGTGGCAGCACAAATGTCTGCATGAGATCCACAGATTCAAAATTCTACACATTTTACAATTACATTTTACAAATAAATATCTCTCTCCTCTCTCTCAAGCAGACAAAAGATTTATCTTCAGAATCACAAAGAGCTTCAATCCTTGAGCAGGAGCTGATCTGGTCCTCTACAAAGCCAAAGTTCAATCTCCATTGGAGCACGACTTCCACCTCAACCATATCTAGAACAATCCTTTTACGCACACAAACACAGAGCACTTTCTTATAACCCAGTCACACACATTCATACACACCCTTTCACATACCTAGGCACACCCCATACACACACTCACTTTGCACATTCTTACACACATACACACACATACGGATATACACACCCAGATACATAACAAGCATATTTGTTCAATTGTTTTAGAGATAACAATAATTGTAGAAAAAACAGTTGCTGAAAATAATAGAAAAAAAATATTAAGCTAAAAGGATTCTATACTCACTACTGTGCACAATCAATAAGCTGATACTCATTAGATCGTTCATAACAATTCTGTACTCCTTTATCTCGCCACAAAATTTCTGTGTGTTCATAAAATTCCTGAAATTGAAAAAATATATATATTTAAATATATTTAAATATATATATATATATATATATATATATATATATATATATATATATATACACACAAATAAAAGGGTAAAGGAATATTAATCTATTACTAAATTAATAATCAATAATTTTTACCAAGCACTTCAGTATGTAAACACCATTATCGGTGAAGAACTTATTTAAAAGTTATTATAAATTTATAGACATAATTAAGGGATCAGCAACAGTTGTTTCACCACATACCGAAGTTCAGAAATGGCAGCTAAAGTGCTAAAACTCCATATATATCATTGTCATTATCATCATATCATTGTTTTAACATCCACTTTCCCCCATTAAGGCGAGACCAATCTTGAATGCTTACAATATAGCAGTATTAAGTAAAAACCCTGCCAAGGTGGAGGCATTAAGCAAGGAGACGTATAAGTCTAGCATCCAATGGATTAACTCTATCAAATATGAATAGATCAAAAATACATGCTGTTTCCTCCTTCTAACCCATGCCAGCATGCAAAATGATGCTAAAAGATGAAGATCTTTGGTTTTCTCTCAGATAAAAATAACACACCTGTTGTGCACCACCATTACACTAATCTCCACCTGACAAAAATAGTACACCTGTCTCTAATTCCCACTCTTCACTGCCCAGGAGAATCCCTGTCTTCCGTCTTCATAAAAGAATCCCTTTCAGAATTATTTCTCCATCTATATTTTTCCTAAACCCATA
Source organism: Octopus bimaculoides (assembly GCF_046866305.1). Classification (NCBI taxonomy): domain Eukaryota; kingdom Metazoa; phylum Mollusca; class Cephalopoda; order Octopoda; family Octopodidae; genus Octopus; species Octopus bimaculoides. The sequence continues at coordinate 6,627,781 of NC_142947.1, forward strand.
TCAACTACATCAAACTCACCAACGAAGTGAAACAGCAGCCAAACCTTTCTCCAATCACCCCTTAGCATCTTTGAAGAAAGAAGAAGGGTTGGAGAATTGGATGTGGGGTTTAAGGGAGAAGACACAGAAGGAGGGGCTCACAGTGAATCTGAGTGAAGAGAGTTTGCATGGCTAGTTGGGAGGACCAAAGGCTGTTGTTGTAGGAGAGAGAAAGAGAGAGAGAGAGAGAAAATGGTATTTGTGGGACAGTGGTATTAGTGTGTTGATTGTGTGAATCTAGCTATTAACCCATCTTTTGAATGCAGTCTGAAATGTTTATCTGTGCAACAGCAGGACCACCACAGATGTGAAAGCAACAGTTCAGTGTTGGCCTTATCTGAAACCAGTAAAGAATCAGCATTTGATGAGTATTCAGGTTTTTCCTCATCCTAAACAGGAAATTCAAATTCTTTAGTAATGTTATATAAAATATAGGCATGGGTGTGGCTGTATGGTTCAGAAATTTGTTTCCTAATCATGTGGTCTTGGACTCAGTACTATTGCAAGGCACCTTGCTCCAGTGTTTTCCTCTATAGCTTTGGATCGACCAAAGCCCCGTGAATGAATTTGGTAGATGGAAACTGAAAGAAGCCTGTCACTTTGTGTGTGTGCACATGTTTGCATGTGTGTTTGCATGTGCATGTATGCACATGTGTGTGTGGGTGCTGATGTGTACTCTTGTCTTGGCATCATCTAATGATCGTAAACAAGCATCACTGTCATACAAGCAATGTTGTTTGCTTCCATTCTTCCACTGAATATTAGTTTGGCCACAGAAAATATTACCTTGTTTGGAACCAAGTGAGAGTTGGTGACAGGAAGGGCATCTAATGTAGAATATTTTGCCTCAGCAAATTCCATTTGACCCATGCATGCATGCATGAATGAAAAGGTTGGGGCTATACGATATGTTGAAATGATTTTATATTCTTTGTCATGAGCACAGAGGGTGAGGACTCTAAAAAAAAAAATCCCACAAAATTCTGGCACCAGAATTTGAACTCACAGCACATCGATGAATTGTCAGTTCAATAAATACATGACTTTTGTGCATGAAGAGTACAGTAATCCCTCACCATATCGTGGTTCACCTATCGCGCACTCAGTACATCACGGTTCACCTACTGTGCACTCAATACATCGCAGTTCACCTATCACACATCCAATAAATTGCGGTTTGCCTATCACGCACTCAATACATCACAGTTCACCTGTCACACACTTTTTAACAATCTTGGTTTGCCTATCACACACTCACATAGCAGATTTTTCTGGCCAATATATGTAAATTTGTATCGCAGACTCCGCAGTATATTGCGGGTTTCTGCAGCCGATAGGTATTTATATTTTTTTAGATTTTAATTATTTCTGTGGGAGGTTTTGGAACGTAACACCAGCAATGGTTGAGGGATTACTGTAGTTTGTCAATGTTTGACCCCAGGTCAAACATTCAATCAAAAGGCTCCTGTTCCAATTCTGACCTGTCCATGTTTTCCCCCAGGCACAGTGCACTTAAGACTACATTATTTTGTATGTTTTTCTCTAAGACAAGTAGAACTGCGGAAAATTTGAGCAAACACAAAGAGCCTCTTGCAGGGGCTTGAGAAAGACAGACAGACAGACAGAGAGAATAGGGATTGCTGAGAAAAAAAAGGTGTTGTTAGCTATGATCTAGCAGACCTATAATTAAAGGGGTTCCAGCTATGGCTAACCCATCCTTTTATGCCTGTAATACATTGTCCATCCTTCTTTGAAATTTAAGAAGTGATAGGAGTGAAATTTTACTGTTATTTCTAGCAGAATTAAGTGACCACATAAGGAGAGATTCCCATGTTGGTTTGACCTGGGATATAGCCATATCTGATAAGAGAGTAGCAGGAGGAGAACGAGGCTGAAGAGAAAGAGTAGAAGATAAATACACGTGAAGAATAGGCCTCTACAATCCCATCATGATACAGAAAGACGAAGGGGAGAATGATGATGATATAATTATAGAAATACATCACATACATATCTCCATACATACACATACATACTATGGTGAAGGACTATAGAAATACACACTATTTTTAGCAGTCACGTCTATAAAAAGCACTAAAATTAGCTTATTTAAATACAAAATATAAACAAAAGATTTCAACACCTTTTGTTTCTCAGAATACAAACATCCACATTGTAAACCATCCATTTCTTTCTCTCTCTCTCTACACACACACAAGCATCCTGTGTTTCAGTCATTGGACTGCAACCATGCTGGTGCACTACCAGGAGGCTGCACCAGGCTCCAATCTGATTTGGCAAGGTTTCTAAAGCTGGATACCCTTCTTAATGCCAAATACTTTGAGAGTGTAGTGGGTGCTTTTTATGTCAACAGCACAAGAGCCAGATCAGGTGGCACTGGCATCAATAATGCTCAAATGGCGCTTTTTAGATGCCACCAGCACGGGAGCCAGTCAGGTGGCAAATAATAATAATGCTTTCAAATTTTGCCACAAGGGCAACAGTTTTGGGGGAGGGAACGAGTCAATTACATCAACCCCAGTGCATAACTGGTACCCCAAAAGGATGAAAAGCAAAATCGACCTCAGCAGAATTTGAACTCAGAGTTTAGTGATGGGCAAAATACCACTAAGCACTTCATCCAGCATGCTAACAATTCTGCCATCTCACCGCCATAATAATAATAATAATAATAATAATAATAATAATAATAATAATAATAATCCTTTCTACTGAAGGCACAAAACCTGAATTTTTTTGGTGGGGATAGGCGGGGGGGAATAGTCAATTACATTATTACATTGACCCCAGTGTTTCAATTGTACTTAATTTATTGACCCCTAAAAAGACGAAAGGCAAAGTTGGACCTCAGTGGAATTTCAACTCAGAACATAAAGATGGACGAAATGTTGCTAAGCATCTTTGCCCAGCGTGCTAACGATTCTGACAGCTCACCACCTCAACGACAATGACAACAACAACAATAATAGACTGTAAGACTTACTGCAGGATAATCAAAATCTGGTTGGCTAGCAATTTCTTGTATGTAGTTGACATGATGCATTAAACTCGAGTCATCTAACTCTACAGGTGGATTTAATGTACTCATAGCTCCAGTGATAGTCTGAAAGAGATGGAGAATACAACGGATAAGATATAGGCACAAACACATCTATACATATTGAGATGAGAATTAAACAGATAAATTATATACAGACACAGACAATTATCTATACATGCATATATGTACATTCTCTCTCTCTATCTATATATATATATATATATAGGTTAAAAAAAAACACAAAAAACAATAACAAAGAAACAACAAAGTGAGGACGTGATACGGATAGTGTTATTGGACGCTCGGGAAAGGAAAGAGAGAGAGTATGACGTTTCGGGCGCAGCCCTTCGTCGGAAAGACGGAAAGTTCAAAGAATGGAAAAACGGAGGAAGAGAAAATCGGCACCGATGCCCACAAGGTATATATATATATATATATATATATATATATATACACACACACACACACACATATAATATATTCACACAGTGACCATTGAAAATCTGCCTCAATGAATTCTGTCTGACCCACAGAAGCATGGAAAAGTGGACATTATAACAACAATAACGATGATGATGTTGTTGTTGTTGTTGTTGGCACTCCGTTGCTTACGACGTCGAGGGTTCCAGTCGATCCGATCAACGGAACAGCCTGCTCGTGAAATTAACGTGCAAGTGGCTGAGCACTCCACAGACACGTGTACCCCTAACGTAGTTCTCGTGGATATTCAGCGTGACACTGTGTGACAAGGCTGGCCCTTTGAATTACAGGTACAACAGAAACAGGAAGTAAGAGTGAGAGAAAGTTGTGGTGAAAGAGTAGAGCAGGGTTCACCACCATCCCCTGCCGGAGCCTCATGGAGCTTTAAGTGTTTTCGCTCAATAAACACTCACAACGCCTGGTCTGGGAATCGAAACCACGATCCTGTGACCGTGAGTCCGCTGCCCTAACCACTGGGCCATTGCGCCTCCACATGATGATGATGACGACAATGATATAGTGTTTATACTGAATTTGTATTTGATTATTTTAGATTAATCTCTCTGTTAACCCTTTAGCATTTAAGACGGCCATATCTGGCCCAAATATTCCACCCGTTTTATATCCAAACTGGCCAGATCCAGCCTCTCACACCTAACATACAATGTCATTCTAAAAGTAAACAATCAAATCTTTAAAATCCAAAAGCCACAGGATAATACATGATGAATTCAAAACAATATGGACAAATAAGCATCACATTTGACAGAGGAATCTGGATGTTAAAGGGTTAATTATATTTGATACATTCACCAAATACAAGTTTTTAGTTGGAAATATTTGTGACAGCCAGCTCGAGTTACAGTAAGTGGCATACTAAGATTTATTAGGTGTACTGGGTTACAGGTTGACCAACCTGCCTGTGGTAAACATTTGCATCACATTTTATCCTCTAGTATAAGTCAAACTAACTTGGGAGAGATATTTTTCAGGCTTAAGTCAACAACTTGTATGCAGCAATTTACTGTATAAGGACACGAGATATCTCACCTCCTGGATAAGACACTAATCTATAGCTGGTAACACTACAAAACTTTACTGTTTATCGTATAGTTCTATTACTGGATAAAGCCAACAACAGAAAATGGATGTGTACTAACTTCCCTGTTTCACAGTAACACTTTGTACAATGAATGCATTGTCTCACTGTGTACACAATTCCCCTTTACACAATCAGACACCTGTACTGGATTGGAATGCAATACCTGAGTTGGCAGTCCAACTTTATATATTTGTTTTGTTTAGTGTCATTTTTTTTTCTTCTCTTCCTAGCATGGCTTAACACACACACACACACGTATGAAAATACACATGCATATGCGTGCACGCACACACACACACACACACACACACACACACACACACACACACACTCAGACACAATTTGGAGTCAAATAACATTTAGTTTCATAACCTAGCAACACCAACTGCTGTGGATTGTTGTCCTTGAGCGGTTGAACTAGACATGTGTGTATATGTGTGAGTATATGTGCGAATGTATGTGTGTATGCGTGCGTGTGTGTGTGTGCACATAAAGGTGAATACTATGTGAGTGTGAGACAAATTGTATCTGTGTGTGCATGCACGTATGTGTTTGTGTATGTATGTGAGCTAAAATCAACGAAGAACTCGACTCAGACACCCTCACAGTTAGTACTATTACAATATGGTGGTTAGTCATAAACAGTTATAATACAGAAACTGTAATATAATAGTTAGCTTAGTTTTAATATAGTAGTTTTAGAAATTGTTGCCCAATAATTATATTGTGGTTGTAGTAATATAGTTATAAAATAGTTATAATAACTCATAATGTAGTATAACCAGCTAATATTGTCATCATCATTTGATGTCTGTTTTCCATGCTGGCATGGGTTGGATGGTTTAGCTGAGGTCTGGAAAGCCAGGAGGCTGCACCAGGCTCCAATCCGATCTGGCAATGTTTCTACAGTCGATACCTTTCCTAACACCAACCACTCCGAGAGTGTAGTGGGTGCTTTTTACATGCCACTGGCACAGGAGCCAGTCAGATGGACCTGACATTGACAACATTTGGATAGTGCTTTTTACGTGCCACCGGCATGGAAGCCAGTCTGACTTGATAATGTTTGGTTATTATAATTATTATAAGATGTGTAAATGGAGAGTTGGAGCAGGAGAAAATTAGATAAGTACGAAATCACTGGACCACATGGGGACAGATGAAGGCTACAGAGTAGAGCTATGATTAAAGACCGATTGATGTGGACAGATAGTGGACACATGGGTGAGTGGACAGTGTGAGAGAGGTGGAGTTGTTGACATGGCAAGAATAAAGAGACATGCAAAAATATTGAAACAAATGTAACAACACAATGTAGAAATATATTGATGCCTTCTCATCTCTCCTACATCACTCATATCCTTATCACACTGTCCCCACCATTATTCACATCTTTGTCACTCATCTCTTCAGTGTTTAACTCTTCGATGTTTATCTCTTCATCACTCATTTCTCTATCATTCATCTCTCAGTCATCTCCAATATTCATATCCGCAACACTTGTCTAGCATTCATCTTTCCATCACTCATTATTACTCTGTTGTTCAGCTCTCTAATGTTCATCTATCCATCACTTATCATTCGTCTCTCTCTCTCTCTCTGTCTAGTATTCAGTTCTCTAATGTTCATCTCATCATTCATTTCTCTATCATTCATCTTTCCATCACTCATCTCCCCATCACTCATCACTCAGCTCTCTAATGTTCATCTACCCATCACTTATCATTCATCTTTCCACCATTCCCCCCCCCCCCAGTGCACAGCTCTCTAATTTTCTCTCCACCACTCATCTTTTTGTTTTATTCTGCTGATGTAACTAAGAAAGCTATAACTGATACACAAGATAACCACTTCTTCTGTGCTGTCATTCATCACTCCTGCTCCTCTAGTCACTTGCTATTGACAGCCATCACTCACTCTTACCATTATCCACTTCCTTCACCCCTCTCTCTTTCTCTCACTCTATCACTCTCTCATCCCAGTCATTCCGCTTTTACTACCTTTGCTCCCCTCACTCCACTCATCATTCTATTTACCTTCTTAGCCACAATGTTTTCTTGAGTATTGAGTACTCCCTAGTCTAGTATAGAGTACAAGGCAACCTCACTAGTGCTGGTGCCACAATAAAGTATACAGAATGCCCTTCGTAAAATTGTTGTAGTGCAAGTAAAGAAAACATAGTGAAGACATTCAGCCTATTTTGAGGACACAACCACCTAAGTGCTGATATCATCTTCATCAGGAGACCATGATAAAATGCACATAGAGTCCTCTGTAAAGAGATCAGAGATAGGAAGGGCAAGTAACCATTGGAAACAAGCCAAATACAAGCCAGACAGGATTCTGTGCCCCTCTACAACTGTCTCAAACCAGAACTTGTCCAACCCATGCCAATATGGAAAGCAGATGCAAAATGATGACAATGATGTGAGTGTGTGTGTGTGTGTGTGTGTGTGTTTAAATTTGTGATGATGTTGACCAGTACGACAAGCATTTTAACACATCAAGAAAAATTAATTTAACAGTTTTTGTGTATTTTTAAATGGTTAGAATGTCTGTCTGTCTGTCTGTCTCTTCTCTCTCTCCCCTTACGTGTATATGCATATATATATATATATATATAGATAGATATATATATATATATAATGAATTAATAAACTATTTTAACTACGCGCACGCACACACACGTGTATATATGTATGTATGTGTGTATGTGTGTTTGTGTGTGTATGTGCATTAAAAAGAGGATCAAATCAACAACCAAACACAAACACAGCTAACCTTTACTGTACTCAGACAATGTTTAAATTATGTCCTGAATGTTGCTATTTTTAGATGATTCAAAGTTCATAGTTATTTCAGTAGCAACTAACAATGGCTTAGTTATTTAGCTTTCTACATGAATCTCTCTCTCTCTCTCTCTCTTTCTCTCTCTCTGTCCACACACACACACACACACACACACACACACATGCAATATGTGTGTGTGTGTATTTATGTACGCGTGTGTGTGTGTGTGTGTGTGTGTGTGTGTGTGACATACATACATAAGAGAGATAATTATTTATTCATAGTTATGCGACATATGTGGAGACAGCTGGTTGGGTCAATAGGATGTCTAGGATGTCATACACACGCATGCATACTCACAACCTCACGCAAACACACACACAAACATGCATGAACACACACACACACATGCACTCTCTATTTCTCTCTCTTACACACACACACACACACACACACACACAGCTGCAGCCAAAGTTTCTGTGCTGAAGCTGGTACTGTATTATGTAGCATCCTGTTTAGCAGCAATGGTGTGAGTGGAGTAACATGCCCAACATATTAACACTCGCAACATCTCCTCAGTCCAGTCAGCTGTAAATAGGTACCACCAGCTATACAGTTGAGATGGATATATTTGATTTACTAAGGACAAATGTTAAGTTTTGGAGATGCTTAACACAATATATTTTACTTAGCCTTTGGTATGGCCAGTCTGGGGCAAAAAAGCAATAATAACAAGGTTGCATTAGATAATGTTGTCCTAGATATACAAGGGTTGAATGTAAGATAGGATGGTCATGGTTGGAATATCTTTGGCCATAGGTCTACTGGATTAAAACTGACTTGCGGCTAATCAATAATGAGGGACATTTTAGATAATGTAGTCCTAGGTAGATTATGTCAGAATCAAAAGAAAAGATGGTCACAACCAGAATACCTTTGATTACAAGTCTGCTGTTTCAGAACTGACCTGGGGTTAAGAAATAACAGTCAGGACACCTTAGATAATGTAGTCCTAGACATCAGGTAGAGTCAAAAGTGTCTTTCAGATTTTCACTGATGAGTTTTCGCTTGTATCTCCATGTGTTTGTGCCTTACCATATGGCAAATGGTGTTGATTTGTTTGACACTGTAACTTAGCAGTTTGGCAAAAGAGACCCGTAGTACATGGCTTAAAAAAATAAGTCCTGGGATCAATTTGTTTAGCTAAACCCTTCAAGGTGGTGCTCCAGCATGGCCACTGTTCAGTAACTGAATGAAACAGGTAAAAGATATTCTCTCCAATGTTCTTAATGTTTCTCTCTCACAGTCTACTGACAAAAACAACCACAACTTGCAAAAGTGCAGAGGAGGCCACCAACAGAAACCTCAGCACACTGGATAAAATGCTCAGCAGCATGTTTTCTGGCTCTACGTTCCAAGGTCAACTTTGCCTTTCATCCTTTCAGGATGATGAAACAAGTACCAGTTGAGCACTGGGGTCAATGAAGCCAAAAATGAGACCCCTCAACCAAAGTTTTAGACCTTGTACCTATAGTAGAAAGGAGTGGTGTTATTGAGAGGACAATGACTTAACAGAATAAGTAGAGAGTCAGACAAAATGCCTTGTGGTGTTTAGTACAACCCTTTACATTCTGAGTTTTAAATCCAGATGTGGCTGACTTTACTGTTCTTTCTGGAACCACTGAAGCAAGCAAAGATTAGTTAAGTACTGGAAAAGTGGGGGAGGGGAGTTTCAAGCTCATTTCATTGACCTGCATCCCAACCCCCATCAAAATACAGAGTTGGCCAAAAGTCATCCGACAGTAAATCAAAATTCCATAAACACTATCTAATTTTGTATTGACTCGAACGGAAAAAATGTGTCACTCAAGAAGGACTTCAGTTTGAACAATTTTCATGATGGTTTCTATTTAGTTCTGTTTATTAAATTCATTCAGTCGTTAAACATAAATAAATCTTGGAATTAAATGGTTTTGATTTGCTGTCAGGTGACTTTTGGCCAACCCAGTATGTGACCTTGAGATTATGTTGGAATTTAATATTTCATTAAAGATTTTATTTCCAAATAAGGAAATGTTTACAATGAATTATTGAATAAATGTTTTTGTAAATTTTCTTTTGTTGTAGCATTCACTACACTTCCTCATCACCATCACTGTACCATCATTACTGCCACCACCGGTATCATCATCATCATCATGACCACTATCATCGTCACCAACACCACCATTCCAATAATCCTTTCTATTATGGATACTATAAGGCCTGAAGTTTTGTAGGAGGGCACTAATTGATTACATTGACCCTGAAAGGATGAAAGGCAAAGGTGACCTCAGCATGATTTGAACTCAGAATGTAAAGACAGATGGATGAATTACTGAAAAACCATTTTGACCAGCATGTTCGCGGTTCTGCTAACTCACCACCCACATCATGATTCTAATAACGTTATACTGAACCATCTCATTTGGGAGAGCCTCCCTCTTGAGAAGTTTGAGACGTGTGTCCTCCGCACAACACATTTCTTCCCATGTCTTCTTTGGTTTCTCCCTACTTCTCGTACTTTACACTGTCGGAGCAGAGACAGATCAGCTGGATCGGTGTTGATCTCTCGGAGTTGAAGTCAGGACGTAAGTTTTGCTGGACATGCCTATCAACACCGACACCAATACAAGCATCACCGCCACCACTGCCACCACTGCCACCACTACTGACACATTCACCGATGGTATATCTACACTTACCTCCCACACCATCATTATCTATGACACCACCAATACCTAGAGCTACATCAATGATTACAATATCACCACGGCCAACACCTACGCAAACACCATCAACACCACTACCACAAACAGCACAAAGACCTACCTCACTATCACTACCTACACCATGACCACCACGACCACCAAGAAGAACGTTACACCAACACTACATCAACACCACCGTTGCAAACAACACCAACACTGACACCATCATGACCACCAGCATCTACGACAACGCTACACCAACACATCTACAACAATACCGAATCAACAGCACTGACAAGGCTACACCACCACCACCACCACCTACACCTCCGACAATAACAGCAACACCAATACCAAGAGTACAGACAGACTTTGAAAAATTAATCCTGTTTATCAGAAGAAAAATTTGAAATGTTTCAAGTTGAAACTTAAGTTCTGAATAAATACACACATACACATAGATACATACATTCACACATGTATACACATTTACATACATCCTTACACGAATGGCCACACATTCGTACTGATAAATATATCACACACACACGCACACCTCCTATACACACTGATTCCCCACACAGACACACACAAACATACATAAATAAATACATACCCTTACAGTCATATCCACATTCATACAGACAAGCACATACACACACATCTCGCGCCGATCCCCCACAAGCATTACACCCATATGCTCACACTCACGCACACACACGTATGTGTGTAAAATAAATTTGAAACTGCAAGGTGGAGAGAGAGAGAGGGAGAGAGAAAGAGATGGAGAGAGAAAGAGAGATAAATACACAGTCAGATAGAAAGACAGACAAGCAGACAGCCAGATAGAAATGTAAAGTAAATATAAAAATTTAACTCTGAATGTCTGGTCTGAAACACTGATATCACTATATAGGATATGTAACACTAACTAGTGGTTTTATATGGCTGAGTCAGATAGAAGGAGGGCATATGCCACAATCCACCTCCAAAACAGGAGCGATAGAGATTTCATGAACATCTGTAAAGTAATTGAGTTGAAATGAATTGAGAGAGTGGCTGCTCATGAAGGGCATCATTGGGTATTATGGAGAGGAGAAACAACAGTATCGGTATGGGCAAACGATATCTCTTCATGTCTGTTTTTCTATTCTATTATGGATCAGATGAATATATTATTGAAGCATTACTTTTTTTTAAAGCTGGATATTTTTCCTGTTGCTAACCTTCACATTTTTCCCCCCAAATGGGTGAGTTTTTATTCCAGTTGTCTTTGAGAGTGCAGAGCCTTTCACTCTTTTGGGGGTTGATAAAATAAAGTACTCAACAAACACTAGCATCGATGCAAAGTTGGCCATAGCAGAATTTGAACTCAGCCTAACGAGGCAGAAGAAATGCCTCTAAGCATTTTGTGCAACATGCAAACAGTTGCACCACCTTGTCACCTTAATAGTAATTAAAATAATTCTTTCTAGTATAGGCATAACAGCTGAAATTCAAGAGGAGGGATTAGTAAATGCCCTTTATCCCCAGAACCTAATTGCTATTTTATTTTATCAAACCCAGAAGGATGAAAGACAATGTGAAACTCAGCTGGATTTGAACTCCAAATGTAAAAATGTAAATAAATGTAAAAATGTAAATAAATGTAAAAATGTAAATAAATGTAAAGATGTAAATAAAAACCACGAGGGTAGTTTGTCAATACGAGGGTAGGTGAATGTTGCTACGTGTGGAATTTAAAGACATTTGTGGTAGTTATGGAATGTGTTCGTCTTCTCACCTGGAACTAGTACAACTAGAATGGTACCGTATTACATTGACAGTTGTAGCCTCACCTCTCTCTCTCTTAAACAACACATCTATTAGACCACTAACACATATACAACCACATCCATAAGACCATTTGTGCATAAACATCCGCACCTGCAAGACCACTCATGCATATACAACCGCACCTGAAAGACCATTGATGCATATACAACCGTACACCTACAAGACCACTGCTGATACACGTACGACCATACCTACAAGACTAGCGATTGGCTGCTATTTCTAGTTGATTGATCAACAACATAAAGATTTTCTCATTGGCTCGTCTGTTCATGGTCCACCATTTTATGTTTATGATTCCCTGCATATTGTTAACTATTGTTCAGTTTTTATGTTTATGATTTTCTGTTCATTGTCTCATGTTATTCTTTGAATAAGTTCCGAGGTCAATTTGCTCAACTAAAGGCAGTGCTCCAGCATGGCCACAGTCAAATGACTGAAACAAGTAAAAGAGTATATATATAATCATCATTATCCTTTAATGTCCACATTCCAAGCTTGCATGTCTCAGTATTAAAGCAGCGTTTTACAGCTAAGATGCCTTTCCTGTCACCAAACCTTACCCGTTTCGAAGTAAGGTAGTATTTCCCCATGGCTGGACATGTTTTTCACGGAAGACTGGAAACAAAGAACACTGCTTGTATGATGGTGATGCACGTTTACAGCCACTGCATGATGTGAAGACAAGGGCACACGCACAAATATACATATATGATGAGCTTCATTTGGTTTTCCATCTCGGAAATCCACTCAGGAGGCTTTGGTCAGCCCAGGTCCATAGCAGAAGACCACCTGCCCAAAATGTTGCATGGTGGAACTGAACCCAAGACCACCTGGTTGGGAAGCAAGCTTCTTAACCACACAGCCATACCTGCACCTCTGTACACATGCAGTGAACAGGGAGAGCCAGATGGGGAGGTAAGTGACCAATACAGTCAGACAGTCAGGTAGGCAAATGGATGGGAACACACACACTTCTGTGTGTGTGTGTGTGTGTGTGTGTGTGTGTGTGGTGGACAGCTGTTTAGATGGCCAGAGAGTTGGTTGGTGGGATGGTCAGTCTGATGGATAGATAGGTAGATTGCAGGTCGTTGGCCTGACAGACAGACAGACAGACACAGAGGGAAGCTGATAGATCAGTAGAGAGAGAGAGAGAGAGAGAGAGAGAGAAAGAGAGAAAGAGAGAGAGAAGAAAGCAGACACACAGAGATTGGCAGTTAGAGAACCAGACAGCTGAAACGTGCACAGAAACACATGCACACACACACACACACAGATACAGATAGAAACATAGGCATTTGCACAGTATACAATGAACGTATATTGCCCATTCTTCTACCTATATATTCCAATCCCAGTAGAAGGGAAGGTCACACTGACCCAGCTTGGGTGCTGTATTAATGACTCTCTCTCTCTCTCTCTCTCTGCTGTTGAGTCAACATTGTTTTTTCACACACACACACAAACAATATAAAATATATTTGAATTTGACAAGTGGAAATAATACTCATTACTGAAATAATGTAATTATTCTGTGTGTTTGTGCATGTGTGTGTGTGCACACACACATATTTACATACACACACACATATACATATATGTACAGATGTATATACACATGCATATACATATATATATATATATATATATATATATATATATAGATAGATAGATATAGACCCACACAAACATGCATGCGCACACATATACATATACACAGCGATGGGGAGGACAAACACAGACATATACACATATAGATATATTTACATATATATATATATATATATTAACATATATATATATATATATATATCCGGCAGGCTTCTTTCAGTTTCTGTGCGCCACATCGCTCACAAGACTTTGGTCAGCCTGAAGCTATAGTAGAAAACACTTGCCCAAAGCGCCATGCAGTGGAACTGAACCCGGAACCATGTGGTCATGAAGCAAGCTTCTTACCACACTGCCACTCCATATATATATATATATATATATATATATATATATGTATGTGTGTGTGTGTGTGTGTGTGTAATGTATAAAAATGAAGTCAAATCAATGATATTTTGGATGCATGTAACATGTAAATTTCAGACTTGGTTGCTATTTCTAGCAGGTTGAGTAATCTCGTAGAGGCTTCTTCACATTTATTCAGATAATGTTTTAGCATTTAAGCTAGCCATATCCAACCCAAATATCCCACCTGTTTGATGTTCAAATCAACCAGATCCAGCCTCTCACACATACTCAACAATGTCATTTTAAAAATAAACAATTACATCATTGAAATCTTTAAGCTACAAGATAATCCATAATTTATTCAAAGCAATGTGAATAAAATAAGCATCACATTTGACAGACTAATCTGAATGCTTAAACGGTTAAAGACAGGATGAATGTGGCTTCTTGGTCCATAATAAGGAAACGGACAAACGAGTTCTTTGTTTAAGTGGCATAATGGTTCTGTAAAGGGTATTGAGTGCCTTCAATTAATTGACATAACACTAATTATGGGAATTTTTATTGCATCAAACAGAAAAGAATTACAGGTAAATAAGAAACGATGCAGGACTTGGATTTTTTGACCCAGAGTCATGAGATACCACACTGGGGTACCCATGTAACGTTTTGGTCAAGTTCTCCACCCTCAGTTCTACCACCAATATCATTCATTATCATAATCATCATCACCACCATTTTAATCTTTTCCATGCTCGTGTAAGTTGGACACAATTTGTTGAGAGGGGTTTTTTGCAGCTGGATGCCCTTCCTGATGCCAACCCTTATTTGTTTCCAAGTAAGGTAATATCTCTCCATAACTAGACATATTGTCACAGAAGATTGAAAATGAAGGCTTGCATGACGGTGATATTTGCTTACAACTATCACGCAATGCCAAGGCAATGAAACAGTAATACACACACACACACACACACACATATATATATATACATGATGGGCTTCTTTTAGTTTCCATCTACTAAATCCACTCACAAGGCTTTGGTCAGCCAAGTGCTATAGTAGAAGTCACCTAAAGTGCCATATAATGGGACTGAACCCAGAACCATGTGGTTGGGAAGCAAACTTCTTACCACTCAGCCATGTCTCCTTGGTCAAATTATTTCTATACCCCTCTACTACTGTCAAAACCTTTACATAATCAAATTAGCTATCTACTCTCAGCACCACTGCCAATACAATTATGTAATTAAATAATAGAAAAGTAATTAACAAATAAAATGAGTTTTTAAGGAAATAAGAAAACAAATATGTAAAGAATGAAAATATTTTGGGAAAACAACAAAAAAAAAAAATCTGAAGAAAAATTAAGAGAATATGAAAGCAAGGAAAGAAATCATTGTTGTTCTTGAGAGAATGAATTAATTTATAGTAATTAGTATAATCCTCGTTAAGCAGCCAGGAAGGATCAATGTCAGTTTTATGAAAGAATTGCTGAATTAACAAGAATAGTAAATACAACTTGAAACATTTACATGAACAGGTCGATCGGGATTAACAAAGATTATTAACGAAGGTAGAGAAGAATAGATCAATTAGCAGCAAGAATAGGCTTTTAACTTCTGTCTACGAGATAATTTAAGCTCAGTCAAGGTCATCAGGAACTGAGTGGTATTACAGAATATGACAACAAGTACACATAGTTTTCCATACCCCCACCACACTCACACAAACAAAGGACCACTGATCAGGCCTCTCGTCACCAAACTCTTTCACAGACAGTGACAGTTTGGAGGCCTTGATTCTTCCAGTGAGCGTTGCGACAATGCCTGGTGGGGTGGCAAGTTGTGTTAGTATGTGTAAACTGCTTCACATGTCTCTTTGAAGTGGTGGCATCAGAAACAACAGGTGTTGCTGTTAAATTGATGACAGTTTTTAATCAATGCTTTTGGGGCAAACACAGGTAAAATTGTAGCTGTGGTAATGAACTGATCTACCAATTGTTTGTCTGTATAAGCATGCTGCTAGGATATTCATGCCTCTGCTAACTTACTCTGTGTGTGTGCCCAAATATTCTCCTTGCTTTATTTTCAAGCCATCCAGATCCAACCTCTCACACATACCCCAACAATGTCATTATAAAAATAAACAATTTACATGATCAAAATCTCAGAGCTACGAGATAATTCCTGATTAATTCAAAAATATGTGAATAAATAAGCATTACATTTAACAGAATAATCCTAATGCTTAAGGGTCAAACTAGCCATATCAAACCCAAATATTCCACCTATTATATGTTGCAAATGGCCAGATCTGGTCTTTTACACCTGCCCTACAATGTCATTCTAAAATAAACAATCAGAACATTGAAATCTTGAAATTACAAGATAATGCATAACTAATTCACAACAATGTGAATAAATAAGCATAAATTTCACCGATAAATCTGAAAGTAAAAGGATTAAATCCATCTTAAACAAGGAAGTGCACACTTGATAAACTTGTCCTTCTGGGATGACAATGGTTTGAGCACAGGTCTGTATCACGAAGGTGCTATGCAGTGGGACTGAACTCGGTACCATGTGGTTGGTAAGCAAGCTTCTTATCACACAGCCATTCCTGTGCCTATATATATATATATATATATAAATGATTTTATATATATATATATGAAATCATTTAATATATACAATTTACAAAAGAGCTACTAATAGCTTCATGCTTTCGAGATAAAATAAGTTGGCAGATTTATAATATGCCATGTATCTGCAAAGTATGCAACTATTAGCAGCTCTTTTTAAATAGTGTTCATTAAATGATTTTTATCTCTCACTGGATGGAGTACTTTTTTTGCTGATCCTATCTGTAACGGAACTGTAAACTATACATATATGTGTGTGTGTGTGTGTGTGTT
The DNA here is from genome assembly GCF_046866305.1 of Octopus bimaculoides. NCBI lineage: Eukaryota > Metazoa > Mollusca > Cephalopoda > Octopoda > Octopodidae > Octopus > Octopus bimaculoides. Next base: position 6,644,709 of record NC_142947.1, read on the forward strand.
TTTGTTGAGTTATAAGTTGCTGGATATTCGATAGAGACTAATACTCTTCGTGTGATTCTAACAAAGTATCAGAGTATGACATGCATGTGCATGAGAAAGCTGGTTCCTTAAATTATGAATGCAGTGCATCTGTTGGGCTTCTGCATAGTTTCATCTACCCAGTTACACACACAAGACTTGAACTGTGAGCTGTGGCTAGTGTGTGTGTGTGTGTGTGTGTGTGTGTGTGTGCTTCCGAGTTCAGCCCTACTGTATGGCAACTTGAGCAAGCGTCTTCTACTATAGCCCTGGCTGATCAAAGCCTTGTGAGTGGATTTGGTAAACGGAAACTGAAAGAAGCCTGTCGTATATACATATATCTATATGAGTGGTTCTTTGTGTCTGTGTTTCTCCTCAACCACTGCTTGACAAACTAGTGTTTACATCCTTTTGACAAAAAGAAACTGAGAGAATAAATACCAAGCTTTAAAAAAAATATAAGTACTGGGTGGTGCCCTTGCAAGGTTGCTCAGTAAAAAAAAAAATAAAAGAAGTCAGGAAAATCCTGCTACCAGTAATATGTAACCCAATACCAATTGTTTTATGGTCGGGTGGTCATTGAGTGAACCAGTTACCCAACCTGGCTTGTCAGATGAGAAGGATGTTTGTGGACACTCTACAGGACTAAAAACAAGACCTGTCAAAGGACGGATGAGATCGTTGTGAGCCAACAGCCAACTTACATTAGTGGCATCTTGTGAAAACATCCTGCATGTAGGCTGGCAAACCATACAGATGGTTCAAGAGCACAGCCACAAACACTTCAATAAAAGATATTGTGCTCTTAAGTTGGAGTCAATGTCCATAAGTGATGTGGCATAGAGGAAAGATATTTATAATGGCCAAGACAAAGGCTGTCTACGGAGTAGGAGAGAGAGAGAGAGAGAGAGAGAATGTGTGTGTGTGTAAAGAGAGGATTAGATCAATGTTGAGCACAAGCTATTGCCATCATTATGGACATTGAACAAAGTCAAGGTCAGCAACAGGTTAGTTTTTATATAGAAGTTGAAGGTCATGATGAAGGCAACACCAGAACAAACTACCAAGAGAAGAGAAAAGAAAACCTAATTCAAAAATTATCAGGGTTTAAGCAACAAAATCCTGGTGGTTCCGTACCCTAAGCAGAGTAAACTCCACCACCAGACACACACTCCTACTCAATGTGTTCTTTGATCAGTTTGGTCAGTAAAAAAGGATTTAACTCAACAAAGGAGATTGAAATGAAGGTTCACTATTGACCCAAGATATGAAGTGTGACTGTGTTGCAAGAATATTGTGTCTTCAACCTCACGGTTCCGAGTTCAGTCCCATTGTGTGGTACCTTGACCAAGTGTCCTCTATTATAGCCCTGGGTCTACTAAAGCCATACCAGCTTGGAAAGTGGATGTTAAATGATGGTGGGCCCAAAATCTGTTTCAGCAATGAGTATGTCTGTTATTCAATAACTAGAATTACCTACTTGTTGAGTTAAAAGTGGTTGAGTATTCCACAAAAACTTGTACTCTTAATGTAATTCTAACAAAGAATCAGAGTATGAAGTGTGTCAATGAGAAAGCTGGTACCTTAAATTACAAATGCAGTGCATCTGTTGGGCTTCTACATAGTTTCCATATTCCTTTCTCTTTCATTTATTCATTTCCTTTCTCTCTCTCTCTCTCTCTCTCGTTCATTTATTCCCTTTCTCTTCAACACAACCAATTACTCAAAACTTTTGTGTACGTATGTATGTGTGTGTGTGTGTTGTCTTCTTTTAATAAGGTCCACTTTTAAAGAAAGAGGGCTACACTACAGTTACCAAACTCTGGTCTTCACATCATTGCAAAGGGATTTCGTTAACAACTACAACAACAATGTGACCACAGTGATTGTGCGCCTGGTATGATGAATAAATGGTATGTGAAGAGGGGGAGGGGGGAGGGGAGAGGAGGAGAGATTGGGGAAAGCGTGATTGGAGTAGGGGGGAGAGAGAGAGAGAAAGAGAGAGAGAGAGAGAAAGGAAAGCAAAAGAAAAACAAGAAGAGAATTAGGAAGGAGTTAACTGGTGAAAGATGATTTGAAAAGATGAGGTTGAAAGAACGGAATGGAGAAGACAGAGAGAGAGATGATGTTGTATATATATTTAGCCTGGAAAATGTCTAAATTTAGATATCATAGCATGTATGTGTGTGTGTGTGAATATATGTGGGTGTGTATGAACATGAGAGAAAGAGCAAAAGAGAGTGGAGTTGGAGGGAGAGAGAGCTAGATTCCTGAAGAGGAGTTCACTTCAAGTGGGGTGTCTAGTGAAATGTTTTAAAACAAAACTGAATAATAAATAGTCTTGTGAGGATATATAACCAGGATGTCACTTGGCATTAGCAAACAAACAAATAAAACGAAACAAAACAAAAAACAAAACAGAAACAACCAGAAACAAAAAAAAAAATTAAATAAATAAATAAAACAACAATGAACAGTGGTAGTGGTTGTTGTGGTGTTGTGTTTCGGTATTCAGAGAAACAAAGCCTCGCTCAGAAGTATTGTTTTTACATTACAAATGTTGGTGGTGGGTGAATACGGAACCGGAACCGTAGATGAGTGAATGAAGAAGCTTTACAGTCAGCCCAGTGTTCGTAACATGAATAAGGGAGGAGAAAATTGATACAGAGACACACAGGTATATACATGTATGTGTGTATATATACATGTGTATATGTGTGCGTGTGTGTGTGTATATATATATATATGTATATATATGTATATATATATATATATGAAAGTAGATAATTTCCTTGGATTCTTTTATCATTTACTGGTCTCAGTCATTAGACCACAGCCATGCTGGGGCACTGCCTTGAAGAATTTTTAGTCAAATAAATTGGCCCCAGTACAATTTTTTTTAAAAACCTGGTACTTACTCTATCAGTCTCTTTTGCCAAACTGCTAAGTTACCAAGATGTAAACACACCAATACTGGTTGTCAAGCAGTGGTGGGGGGGGGGGGGGGACAACACAGACAAAGATACACATACATATCATTACAATGGGCTTCTTTCAGTTTCAGTCTACCAGATCCACCCACATGGCTCTGGTCGGTCCGAGACTGTAGTAGAAGACACTTGTCCAAAGTACGACACAGTGGGAGTGAACCCGGAATCATTATGGCTGGAAAGCAAGCTTCTTACCACACAGCCACCCACACCTACGCCTATTAAAGTGTTTATGTCAATCATAGCATGGCTGAGTGGTAAGAAGTTTGCTTCCCAACCACATGGTTCTGGGTTCAATCCCATTGTGTGGCACCCTGGGCAAGTGTCTTCTACTATAGCCTTGGAAACTGAAAGAAGTCAGTCGTATATCATCACCAACATCATTTAACATGCTGGCATGGATTGGTCGGTTTGACAGGAGCTGGCCAGCTAAAGAACTGTCCAAGTACCAATTGTCTGTTTTGGCATGATTTCTATGACTGGATGTCCTACCTAACACACATACACACACACACATTCCAGCCTTCATCAGGTGTCTTGGGGAAATTTCAAACCTGGGTTCTCATTTCTAAGGCATTTTCCAATATTATTATTATTCAGGTCACTGCCTGGAATCGAACTCGGAATCTTGGGGTTAGTAGCCCGTGCACTTAACGACTACACCATATGCCTGTGGGCATATGGCATAGTGGTTAAGAGCGTGAGCTACAACCTCAAGATTCCGAGTTCAATTCCAAGTAATGACCTGAATAATAATAATAATAACAACAACATCGAAAAATACCTTGGAAATGAGAACCCAGGCTCAAAATTTTCCCCAAGACACCTGATGAAGGCTGAAGGGTATATCAGCCAAAACATTGTGTTAACAACAAACAAGATGAGGACAAATATCTGTCAAATGTAAATAATGTAAATAATGTAAATAATTAAAGGGTTTCGGTTAGAATGCCGTTGATCACGGGTCTGCTAGATTAGGTTTGAATGAGAGCTAAACGACAAGGAAGAGCTAAACTTAAATATAGTCCGAGATAGACTGTGCTTAAATAGAAGATGGGATGGTCACAGCCGGAATGTCGTTAGTCATTGGTCAGCTGAACCAGGGCTGACCTAGGTTAGAGCAATGAGGAAGGAGACGTTAGATAATAATAATAATCCTAGTTACAGTATGTTTGAATTAAAAAAAAATGGGATGGTCACAACTGGAATGTCGTTAGTCATGGATCAAGGTTGACCTAGAATGAAAGGACAACAAGGAAGGACACCTTAGTTAATAGAAAGAAGAAGAAGTTGAAGAAAGTGGAAGAAGAAGAAGGAGGAGGAGGAGGAGGAGAAGAAGAAGAAGAAGAGGAAGAGTTGAAGAAAGTGGAAGAAGAAGAAGAAGAATGGAGAAGAAGAAGAAAAGTGGAAGAAGAAGAAGGAGGAGAAGAAGAAGAAGAGGAAGAAGTTGAAGAAAGTGGAAGAAGGAGAAGAAGAAGAATGGAGAAGAAGAAGAATGGAGAAGAAGAAGAAGAAGAAGAAGTGGAAGAAGAACAAGAAGAAGAAGAATGAAGAAGAAGTGGAAGAAGAAGAATAAGAAGGAAGAAGAAGAAAGAGAAGAAAGAGAAGAAGAAGAAGAAGAAGAAGTGGAAGAAGAAGGAGAAGAAGAAGAAAGAAGAAGAAAGAGAAGAAGAAGAAGAAGAAGAAGAAGTGGAAGAAGAAGGAGAAGAAGAAGAAAGAGAAGAAGAAAGAGAAGAAGAAGAAGAAGAAGAAGAAGAAGAAGTGGAAGAAGAAGGAGAAGAAGAAGTAGAAGAAGTGGAAGAAGAAGGAGAAGAAGAAGAAGTGGAAGAAGAATTAAAACGAATGAAGAAGAATGAGGAAGCAGAATGAGAAAGGAGGAAAAAGAAAAAGAATGAAAAAGAAGTGGAGGAGATGAGGAAGAAGGAAGGAAGAGAAGAGGAGGAGAAAGAAGAGGAGAAATGAGGGAGAAAAAGAAGAATGTGGTGGTGGTGGATAAAGAAATCTAACAATGTTGGTACTGAAACAATTATCAGGAAGAATCTCTTCTTGGAGGAATACAGTAATGGTGGTTGTCTGCTGCTACTATGGCCTGTCTGCCTGCCTGCCTGCCCCAGCTAGCAGTGATGGCAGTGGTGGTGGTGTTGGCGTCGGTACTAATAGTTGAGGTTATGTTGGTTCACACAGTTCACACTTACAATATTGGCAGCTCTGACCCTCTCTCTCTCCATACACACATACATATATTTGGCAGACGGAAACTGAAAGAAGCCTGCTGTATATGTGTGTGTGTGTTTGTGTGGGTCTGCGTCTGTCCCCACCCCCCACACACCATCATCACTTGACAACCAATGCTGGTGTGTTTACGTCCCCGGAAATTAGCGGTTCGGCAAAAGAGACCGATAGAATAAGCACGAGGCTTACAAAAGAATAAGTCCTGGGGTCGATTTGTCCGACTAAAGGCAGCGCTCCAGCAAGGCCACAGTCAAATGACTGAAACAAATAAAAGAAAAATATATATATATATATATATATATATATATATATATATATACATAGGGGCAGTTGTGTGGTAAGAAGCTTGCTTCCCAACCACATGGTCCCACTGTGTGGCACCTTGGGCAAGTGTCTTCTACTATATCCTGGGCCAACCAAAGCCTTTTGAGTAAACTTGGTAGATGGAAACTGAAAGAAGCCCATTGTATATGTGTGTGTGTAGGTGGGTGTGGGTGTGAAGGGTATCTGTGTCTGTGTTTGTCCCCCACCAACTACCACTTGACAAGCGGTGTTGGTGTGTTTGCATCCCCATAACCTAGCAGTTCAGCAAAAGTGACCGATAAAGTAAGTACCAGGCTTTAAAAAAGAACTACTGGGGTTGATTCATTGAACTAAAAATTCCGGACAGTGCTCCAGCATGGCCACAGTCTGAAACATGTAAAAGATCTCTCTCTCTCACTCCAGCAGTGCTGAGTTTAATATCAATGTTGAGTAAAATAGAGTTTAATAGTAGCATTGAGTATAACAGCACTGAGTCAATTGCTGTGTTGAGTATAATAAAGTAGAATAATTTCTAATTTAAGCACAAGGAGGCCAGTATGGAGGGCTGTATTCAGATAAAATGACCCCAGTATTTCTCTGGTATTTATTTTGCGAATTCCAGATCCAAAAATCAAGAGTGAAACTGTGTTACTTAACCTGTCTCAATATATACATACACACACACACACATATATTTAGGTACATATGTATATGTGGAGATATATATATATATATATATATATATATATATATATATATATATATATATATATATATATATATATATATATATATATGCATATACATATACATACCTAAATATAAATGTACACATTCACACACACGTATGCATGTATACACAAACACATACTATTAATTGAAGACAACCTCTTTAGTGTTGGTGGCAGGAAAGAAACCACCCAGCCCATATTGTAAAGTGGTTGGTGATAAGGAAAGGTATCCAGCCTATGCAATACTCCAACTCAAATATAAACTCTGCTTGTATGTACAAGACTAATACCTTACTAGTATGTGCTAGTACTGCACATCATAGTGGAGTGGCTAGATGGAAACCTCTATGTGAAAGAACATCATTGGCTATCATCAAGTGATCACACATTTCCTTTCAAGTGCAAAGACACTGCAAGTATAGCCCATTAATGTTGATGCAATGAAAAGTAAATCTAGTAATGTTATAGAGATGTTTAAGAAGAGATAGGTAGATGTATGCTGTGTGCAAGAGGTAAGATGGAGGGGACACTCAACCAAACTTCTTACAAGCAGAGAACATCACCAGCATAAGTTCTTCTGGAAAGATAACAATGTTGGTTTGGTGCAATTGGCATACTGGTGGTTGAAAAGTAGGTAGAGAAAATAATTGAGGTATCCAGAGTATGTGACAAAATAGTTAAGATTAGATTAGTTCTAGGTGAAGCAACAGTGACTGTTATCTCTGCTTGTACTCAACAATCAGGTCAAATTGATGAGCAAATAAACATGCTTCTGTGAGACTCTCATGTGTATCGCCTCACTAACTGACAACATAATTATCTTGTTTAATGACTTCAGTAGACATGATGGTTATTCTGAAGTACATAAGAGTTATGGATATGGTAGCAGAAATGAGAAGAAATCAAGATTCTAGGAGTTCTACAATGCAAATGAGCTAACCATTTATTTACAACAGACTTCAAAAAAAAAAAAAGAAAAACCAACCAACAGCCACTTAAAGGCTTACCAATCAGGTGAACATGTAATCCAGATAGACTTCAGTCTCACAAGGAAGTGGAATGCCAAATGGCTCTTTCCTGCCAAATTATAGACCACCCAACATAGTTTAGTGCAAGCATAGGCAAGCTTTCTCAAGAACTGGGCCACATGAGACATGACTCATCATCAAGGAAATCATGCTATTAAAAAAGTTCTAAGATAATTTTTCATTGGGTTAGGGTTCAGAAAGTCTCAAAGGTCACAGTTTGCCCATGACTAGATTAGTGGTTAGTGACTTTAAGAATTAGACAGATTGAGAGATAAAAGTCTGGAGAAACAAGGGGTAGAAGTTAAAACAACCCACTGCTATTCAGAATGATCCCTAGATGATAAATATGATTTTTAAAACAGGTAGTGATGGAGATCTGTAATTTAGAGGACAATTAGCAGATTCTATGGTAGAACTTGCAGAAAGCTATGAACCAGATCTACAGCTGGGTCATGACCATGTTACTTTACTACATGAAAAGTAATATGGTGGTGGAATATCACCATGGACAAACATGTAAAGGCTTAAAAGAGCAGCCTGGAAAGGATGGGAAACAAGGACAAGAAAAAGGAATATCATGTTACTGGAAGAGAAACCAGACAAGGAGAGTATATAGCATGGATACCAGAAGTTTGCTGGTATCTAGAATCAAGAGGATCATAGAATGAGGTTTTTGGATTGCATGACAGTGTATCAGAGAGAACCAAGATGTTGTTGGGGAAAAGTGTGTTTGAAATGATAATGGCATACATTTCCTAACTGATGGTAATTGGAAAGAGGCCTGGTGATTGCTTTATGTAAGATTGTTAGAAGTAGAAAATGTGTAGGAGGAAAAGGATCATCCCAAAATTTGCCCAACAGAGGGACCAACTATTGAAGTAATTAGTTATATTGTAAAAATGATCATTAAGGATATGAAGTCAGGGAAAGCAGTTGGTGTATCTAATATAGTCCCTGAGATGCTGAAAATAGCTGGTGAAACAGGCCTCTAACAAGTCACCTACATATTCAACCAATACAGGTAGGTTTTGTGCAGTGATTGGTGTAGCAATACAATCATTAACGTCTACAAGAGCAAAGGAGATGCTTTAGAAAGGAGCAAATACAGTATTAAACTGATGGATCAAGTTATGAGAGATTCTGAGGACAAGTGATTAGAGAGAGAATCCACTCAGTTGAAACACAGTTTGTATTTATCTCAAGTCAAAGTGCCACTGATGTTCTCTTCATAGAGAAACAAATGCAAGAAGTTTCTAATCAGCCTCCTCTCTACCTAGCATCTGTTGATCTAGAGAAGGCCTTTGACAGAGTACTACAATCTATAGTCAGGTGGTCACTAAAAAAACTAAGAGTTGATGAATGGCTGTTGAGGGCAGTGCAAGCCATGTATAGAGATGCACTTAGCAATGTCAGTGAGGAATGAGGTCAGTGAGGAATTTTGAGGACAAGTAGGTGTCCACCAAAACTCAGTTCTTAGAACCCCTTCAATATATTATAGTCCTTTGGGCCATAACATTAAGTTTGACGATTAGCTGTATATGGGATCTCTTATATGCTAATAAACTATAGAGCAGAGACTGGGGAAGATTTAAAGCAAAATTTCCAAATGTGAAACCAAAACTAAGAATAAAGAGGCCTCAGGGTATAACTTACCAGTAGCCCTCAGATGGTCTAGGTGGTAGTGCAATGATGGCTGGTAAGCCAAAACTTCAGAGTCATTGCTAACCCTTTCCTTATGCTCCACTAGAATGTATTGAGATTTCATTCAGTTTATTGTTAAACTTTCATACATAACACACACACACACACACATACATACACACACATGCATGTGTGTGTGTGTGTGTACATGCAATAGACATGTGTGTGTGTGTGTAGAAAAGAGTGGGAAGAAATTCCATATGGTGCACCCAGTTTAAATATGGACACACAAAGAGTGGAGTGGAATCATGCAGAGGTTAACAGAGATAGCAGACTTTGTACGTGGCATATGTGCATGAGTAATAAACATTAAGAATGCACAGAAAATAGATTTTCTCAAATGTCCAGGAGAATCTCTCAGCATGTTGCAGTGTTGTAGCTTGTGTGTCTCAGTGTGACCCTGGGAGCTATGCTAGCAGAGAGCAAGCTTATGGTAGAGCCTCCCATGCTGGACAGATCAAACAGAGTCCAGACTAATAGGGATCACCTCTTTTCAGAGGTGAAAATGGGGTTTGCATAAGGCCTACATTCCTACCTAGGAGAAAGCTAAGTCACAGAAGCATTGAGGATGATTCAAAACTAACAAGACCTGGGAAAGGAAGTCCTTCCTTCAGGGAAGCGTATGATATAGAACAGCAAGGTTTGAAAGGAAACAAGCATCCTGTATTACACATTTGGCCCTGCTCAGGAACCCACGAGGGAAACGGATGAGAGGACACCCTAAAAACAGTTGGAGAGGATTCTGAGGCTGAGCTGAGAAAGTAGGGATCCAACTGGAAAGAAGCAGAAAAGACAGCACACAGAACGGCAGAGAAACAATGTTATGGGCTGAGGCTCCACCTTTCTCATATTCTGTCTCCACTCTCTCTTCCATTCACCTACATATACCTTGGGGATACACTGACAACTCACCACCACCATTTTCATCTCCCTTCCAATCTCTTTTGATCCTTATATAATGCAAGGTGGCCGTGTATCTATCCCCTCTACAACAAAAGACCTGTTCCTGTACCTTCTGTCATACTTTAAACCCCTTAACTCCCAACATAAAACTGCCAGCCCCTCTCTACTATTGTCTCACTCAGTTGGGAGGGATCCTAGTCTTGCAAGTTAGATGATCTCACAGGTGTTTGTTCCATGGAAAAAGTACGGAGTACATTCGGTAAAGTGGTTGACAACAGGAAAAGTACCAAGTCACAGAAACCATACTAAAGCAGACATTGGAGAATGACACAGTCCTCCAACCTGTCAGATCCCATCAAACATCCAACCCATACCAGTATGGAAGATAGACATTAAATGATGATGGTATATGCATGCATGCAACGTGCATGTATACGTGTGTGTGTATATAAGAGAGAGAGAGACAGACAGACAGACAGAGACAGAGAGAGACAGACAGACAGAGAGAGACAGACAGACAGAGAGAGTGTGTATTCATTCATTTATTTAAGTTTTTCCAAAAAATACTTGATACAGACACAATATTTGGAGAAAGATTTTCTTAAAAGTTTTTCACTATTTTTTTTTTAAATCTTGGAAAAACAGACTGACACAAAACTTTTGAAATGAAGCTTTTGTATTGTGAGTGTAAGCACTTTTGTTGTTTGGTTTTTCAAGTACATGACTGGCATGTTTATATCATTCTGTTTTTCTAAGCTTTTTTTACAAATAGCAAATGACTTTTAAGAAACCCTTTCTTCAAATACACACACACTTCAAGCAACTGCAACAAGGATGTATTTCTCCATGCCAGCCCAAGAATCTCTGTTCCCTATTAATTTCGGTATATCCTCACATGTTGTGTGTGTGTCTGCCAATGACATCAATGTGGCTGAAAGAATTTCTTTCTCTATTGATGTGTGAAAGTCTCCAAAACGTAACAACCAGCAGAGTTCACTGGGTGCAGTATTTTCATGGCACCAGCACTAGAGAGGTGTCCTGTCAACAAGAACAAAGAGGACCCCCAACCATACATCTTACAGAGTGTACTAAGTGCACCAGTACCGGAGAGGAAGCCATGTCCTCATCATGTCTGAAGGGATGTCATGACCCTATGTGTCTGCTTCTATGCCAGCCTTTTTTTTTTACAGGGTGAGAAGAATGATTGATGGAGACATGAATGATTGATGGAGACATGATGATAGTGATGAGAGATAAGAGGGATGTGTGGATACCATGGGATGTACATATCATAAGACAACGTGGCCAAGAAGACAGGACAATCATAGAAGAGAACATAAGCCAGAAAATAAGAGCAAGGACAGAGATCTAGGATGTGTGAGAGAAACGAGTCTAGGACATTTACCCCTCAAGGACAATTACCCCTGCGGACAACAGATAATGATTTAAAATTTAATATATTGGAGAGGGGGTAATTAACCAACAGGGGTAATTGTCCTAGGGAGTAGTTGTCATCAGGGGTAATTGTCCTGGTACAGGGAGAAACGGAACAAGAGTATGATGGCAGACAGAATGATGATAGATCACCCTGTCACCCTGCTGGCTAGGTGGGTATACCAACAGTCATCCTGGACAGAATGCCTGTCTGTCACAAGATTACCTATTTACAACTAAGTGGATTGGAGCAAAGTGTAATGAAGAGTTTTGCTCAAGAACACAATGGACCACCAATCTGGGAATCAAAACTTTTGATCTTGTGATTGTGAGTGCAACACCCAAACCACTATGTCACACATGCCACACACACACACACACACACACATGCACACGTACACACATGGCAGGTTTCTAGGTATAAAATCAACAAAATCCACTCAGAAGCCATGGGACCACAATAAAAGATTTGTTCAAGGTGTTGTACAGAAGCCAACACCACTCCACATCCTGAATATGTGGCTGAGATAGCCTGGCAATATTGATGAAATTGAATTTGGAACTTTATTGTTCCAAACAAATTACAGAGGGTTGGTATGCAGAGAAGAAGAAAAAAACAATAAAATATTAAATGGGAACATTGTTGTGTTTTTAATAATTTGGTTTGTCAGTGGCATTTTGTTTGTTTTTACATTCTGAGTTCAAATTCTGCTGAGGTCAACTTTGCCTTTCATCTTTTCAGGATTGATAAAATAAGTACTGGAGTCGATGTAATCAACATATTCACTTCATCATCATTATCATCATCATCATCATCATTTAGCATCTGTTGTCCATGCTGGCATGGGTTGGATGTAATTCCTGGCCTTGTAACAAAATTCAAAATCAATATATTTGGTTGTGTGGATAAGAAGTTAATTTCCAAACCATGTGGTTTTGAGTTCAATCTCACAGCATGACACCTTGGGCAAGTGTCTTATTCGATAGTCTCGGGCTGACCAAAGACTTGTGAGTGAATGTGAACAGAAAGTGAAGGAAACCCATCGTTTGTATGTATATATGAGCATGTGTTCTCACCACATCACTTGACAACTGATGTTGGTTTGTTTATGGCCCATTAACCTAGCAGTTTAGCAAAAGAAACTGATAGAATAAGTACCAGATTTAAAGGATAAATTCTGGGAGTGATCTGTTCAACTAAACACTTCAAGGACCCCAGCAGGGCCACAGTCTAATAACTGAAACAAGTAAGAAAATTTTAAAAAAAAAAACGATATATATATGTATGTGTAAGGGGCCGTTTGTAGCTCCTTGTCATGACACTGTTTGACAGCAGTAAACGAATGTCATCCATTTCCAATCCTCCATGAAAACATGCCCTACCATGAGGAAAATATTCCATGCTTAGAAACAGATGAAGGTTGGCAACAAGAAGGGCATCTGAACTATAGAAAATCTGCCTCAGCAAAATTCCGCCTTACCCATCCAAGCGTGGAATCAAGGTCGTTAAAACAATGATGAAGATGATATATTTCATACACAAACATCCCCCACATTACGAAGGTATTGCATGCCCCTAAACTTGGCCTAATGTGAGCTTCGTTATATTGAAATGTATTTGCCATCAACGTCCATATAACATCAAAGTCAAGGGAAAAACAAAAGGTTTCGTGATATGACAAGACTTCCAGGAACGTAATATATCCACAAGATGGTAAATGCCTTCGTTCAAATATATATACATATATATATACACACACACACACAATATACGTATGTATACTACCATACATATACACACAAATACATCTATACAAATGTATGGTATAGAGAAATTATATACTAGTGTGTGTGTGTGTGTGTGTGTGTGTGTGTGTGTGTGTGTGTGTGTGTGGTGTGTGTGTGTGTGTGTGTGTATATATATATATATATATATATATATATATATATATATATATATATATGCGCGCGCGAAGAGGCAAAGATTGGTGCGTGTATGTGTGTGTATATATATATATATATACGTAGATATTGTATTCATACATATATTAAATATAGTGGATATATATATACACACACACACCAAATGTATTCTACATATACACACGCACACCACACACGTTACAAACACAAGACACACAAACGTAATATATTACGCAAAATATTACACAAAAACATATATATATATATATATATATATATATATACCGAGGAGGTAATGTTGGGTGTATGTATATACGCATTATATATACATATATATATATATATATATATATATATATATATATATATATATATGTATGTATGTATGTATGTACGTATGTATAACATCAGCAGTATTGACGTTACGTTGAAGTCGACGTCGCTGTTGTAATATGCAGAACGTCGACAACGCAACAAATCTGACGAGAAACTATTTAAACAGTTTCGCTAGAAAATAAACGGTCGAATTAATTGGGCACTTGTGTTTATTTTGTTCTTTTCGTTGGGTGTTTTTAGCTCTTGGTTTTGGCCTTCTCCCTCTGTCTCCTCTTTACTTTAGCAGCAAACAAGCCTTCATTAATAAATATATATAGATAGATACAGATATATATTTGTATGAGTGAGTATTTATGTGTATACATGTATGTATGTATGTAGATAGATAGATAGAGAGAGAGGGTAAGCTATATAATGCCGGCTGCGCGCACACAGAACAGCATCAGCAGGTCGGCATTTTATCATGAACTACTCTAAGCACTGCAGAGACGGCCATATTGGAATCATGGCTGTAGGTAGAGACACACGTAAAAATATTTTGGCTGAACCAAAAGAAAAACCAAAACGAAAACCAAAACAAAAAGAAAAAAAAGAAAAAAATAAGAGAATAAACTAAACGGAGGGAGGGAAGACGAGGATGCGGAAGGAAACAGTGTTTAATATATTATTGTCACTGGGAGCCGACAACATTCCGAATTATGCCTTTATATATAGAATCTTGGAAGTCTGCGATGGTTCTATATGGCGGAGAAGATGATAAATAAATAAAGATAGAAATAAACGAAGAACGAAGAGAACCGAGGTGTCGGTGGTGTGTGTGTATGTGTGTGTGTGTGTTAGAAATAAATAAATTAAGGATAATAATTAATGACAACAATAGCAACAATATTAATTAAAACGAAGATAATAAGACAGTGGAGTTGTTATGTGGTTAAGTCTTGGTGCGATTTCCTGCACTTCCTACAATCATATATATATATATACACACATTTATATATACACACGCGCGCGTACACATATACACACATTCCCCCCCCCCCCCCCCCACACGTATATATAAAAAATACACAGACACACACATATACGCACACACAAGTGCGTGTGGCTGGATAGATAGATAGATAGACAGATAGATAGATAGATTATTCTCTGTTACTACTCTCGGTTTCGCGAATGTTGATCACGTTATATATATATATATATATATATATATAATGTACGCTTGCATATCCATCACAGTATGTGTGTGTGTGTATGTATATTTGGAAAACGTGTGTGTCTTCTAGTGGTTTACTCACCAATATTGCATCTCTGATATTCCTTTTTATGTCTTCTATCTTCAACTTTCTCTCTCTATAGTAATTAGAAGAAAAACCATTTTAATTCCTCCACTATTTAAAAACAAATATATTTACAGTTTTAAATTAACTTTATATTTACATAATGTATGTATGTATATTTCATAATTCGTTTAATTAATTTCTTTGATATTCCGGGAAAGAGGGGAGGGGTGCTTCTTTTCCCTTTAATTTTCTTTAAAGCAAAACAAACGCAACAATAATGAGAACAATAATAATTTAATAATAATAATGACAATAATGGTGATGGTCGCAACGATATTGTTATGTAGAGAAATTGAGGGTGGTTGTTGAAAAATCATGCATACATTAGTTTGTGGGGGAGAGAGAGAGAGAGAGAGAGAGAGAGAGAGAGAGAGAGAATGAACTCAAAGACATGCAGTGGCTGTTAGAATTGGTAGCAATAATAATGATTTCTAATATTGGCACAAGGCCAGACATTTTAGTTGGAGACAGAGAGAGAAAGGCTGGGAGGAGGAGGAGAAGAGGCACAGAGTCGACAGAATCGAAGCCCCTTGTACTTTGACTGGTATTTTGTTTGTTTGTTTGTTTGTTTTTGATTTTATCGATCTCCGTAATCCCGGAAGAATGAAAAAAAACAAAAAAAAAACAAAAGCTCAGTCGGTCATCACCTCCCTAGGAACAATATTTTTAATAATAATAATAATAATAATAATAATAATAATAATGCCAATGATGATTTTTTTCTATAAGCACCAGGTCAGGGACTTGGGGATGATGGGCAGGGTGGGATATATATATATATATATATAGCCGATTACATCGATCCCTGGTGGAATTGATTGCGACTTGTTTGATCGGCCTGCCCCCGGAAAGGAAAGATGAAAGACTATGCGAAGTTGACCCCGAACCCTACCCTCAAGGAGCAATAATAATAATAATAATAATAATAATAATAATAATAGTAAACTGTAGCATGGACACAGGGCCTAATAAGCTGATGATGAAAATGATGATTATGATAATAATCGTGATTTTCATCAGAGGCACAAGGTTACCTCCCCCCCCCCACCCGCCTGCTTCGGGGGTTTTGATTGGTATCTTACTTTATCGATCCCCGGAATGATGAAAAGGGGGGGGAGAAAATCGAGTACAAGTGTTATTCACAACAACAACAACAACAATAATAATAATAATAATAATAATAATAATAATGATATCAAACAATGAATGGTGTGTTTTATGATGTAAGGTGCATTGGGTAATAAAGAGTGCTCCAATTTTGAGGATGGTGATGAGGGCGAGGGGGAACAAGTGTAGTGAGGGTGGTGGTGGGGATGAGGAGAGGAGGAGGAGGAGGAGGGGGAGAGTGTTGTGTCAAAACGTTACATTATTATTATTATTTTGATTATTGCTTTTAAATCTATCGTTGCACGGAAGAAGACAAAAAGAAGCACGTTGATGAAAATAGTGTATTATACTATGAGAGAGAGAGGCAGAGAGAGAGAGGCAGAAAGAGAGAGAGGC